>NW_026526677.1:94579956-94829956 GCF_024362965.1 Panthera pardus
CCTTACTTGTACCTTGCGAGGTCTTCATTCCCGGGTCCTGTCTCTGAGATCACAGGGCATGAGGCTGTGCAGGTATCCACTGAACCACATCTCCCAACAGCGGAGAGGAACCTTCTAGGATGTGCCAGCCTCGCCTGCCCCATGGTTTCTGGCATTTCACCAAACCGAAGCCGGGCCCTCAGATATCTGCTTCACAGCTGAGAGAACTCTCCGTCACCCGCCCCCTAGCTTCTCACCCCACTGTCCTGGCCTTCGTGTTAGACCCTGGGAGAAAAGGGGACAGCAGGAATGAAATCGGGCTGGGTGCGGGGGACCCAAGATCCTTCATGATTACTCTTACGTGCTGCTCCCACTCCTGCCTTAGGTATTCCTGTACTGCCACACAGATAGATGTCCCTTTGGAATCCGTTCAGAGTGACAAAGAGCCTCAACCAGGGAACCGGTGTCCCATTTCTGTGTGACACTTTTGTGTAATACTTGCTCGTTCATAAAGGGGGGGAGGGGATAACAATTTGTGTTCCCAAGTACTGAAATGTGTGAAATGAACCAGCCAGAGCGAGGGCTTCTGTCCTGTCCCTCAGCATGACACTCTACCCTCATCAGCCATCTCCAGGCAGCTTCTCATCTGTCACCGCTAAGAAAAATGCCCCCCACCCCACCCCCCTGTCAAACCCATAGTAGCTCCTAGGAACACCCACTGCGGGCACGAGTCCCTCAACTCTGACCGGCCTCCTGGAGGCAAATTTCATCCTCTGGCTTCACTCTCCCAGGGCTGAGTCCCCAGCTCACGGGGGCAGGGAAACCAGAGGGGCTGCGGGCGTGGGAAGGGAGGAGGGAGCAAGAGCAGAGGCATCCAGGGACACAAGTTAGGGTGTCTGCTATTGCAGCTTCTTTAAAATGCCCCTCCTTCGCAGAGAGGGCCAGAGGCATGGAAAAAACAGAACTAGGGGGTGGGGGTCGAGGCTTCTCTGACAGGTTATGAATGGATTCGGCTAAAAGGGGAGCGGGGGAGTCAGGAAAAGTACTCAGAGCTGCCCAGGACAGGGAACTGAGCAGAGGACGGTTCCACTGCCTCCTAGAAGGGGTCTAAAGAACAAGCACTAAAGGAATACGAGGCCTCTGGAAACAGACCCACCTTCCCTAGAGACATCTCCCCAGTCCAAAGGCTCCTGGGGTCGGGAAGGTGGGGGCTGGGGGGCCAGAGGAGGGGAAGAGAGGAGCTCTACTTATAGGAGGTACGAAATAAAAGAGACTTCTTACTTTGATCAGGTTAAGTCTGTCATACTGGAAAGAAAAAAACCACAAAAATTAGGGTTGGAAAACAAGGAGAAAGGTCAAGGGGAAAAGCTGCAGCGAAGCCACGGGCTGGGTGACAGAGCACACCCAACGCAGGAGGACTCCCCTACTGGGGTCATCGCAGCGGCTGTCCTAGAGCAGGAGCTGGCCGGAGCGGGGGAACGGCCGCTGGCTCCCCCTAGTGGCCGCAAGCCAGTACTACAGAGCAGAAGCTGGGTGGCCGCACAAACTCCAGGGGTCTGGGGAAGAGGAAGGAAAGGACGCCTTGACATCTTCTAGCTCGCTGCTCTGGGCGGGGCTGCACCCAGAAGGGTCAGCCTCAGCAGTACAGTTACACACTCACAGGAGAGGGGCCTTACGGATCACCTGGTCTGACCCCTCCACATTAATACGAGGAAATGGAGGCCCTGAGAAGGCAAGGCAGACACCGCCCATGCCTGGCTCCAGGGAGAAGTGGAAGTACTTTCCAGGCGGCCTGGAAAATATACGAGGTCGTCTCCTCTAGAAGGTGGATGAGAGACGGGGTGAGGTGGCCTGGTGGCCATAATAGCAACAATAGCTCTGGCGACCAGAGCCCTTTGCCACGGATATGTCTGGTCAACCTGAGACCACGTTCCAACTGGGGGAGGGGGTATCCTAACCACAGGAGCACGCCCTCCACCTCTCCTCACCTCACCTCTGCAGCTCTCCCTCACTTTCCACTCCAGGCCCCTGACCTGTGTAGCACCTAATTCCTGAAGTCTGTGTGTCCCTCACACACAATGGTTTCCCAGACCGACCTCAGCTGCCACCATTTCCCGCTGAGCTGGCAAGGCACCCCCGTCACCCACAAGTCAGTCCTGTTCTAATGGCGTTTGGAGGATGGTGGTGGCAGTGGTGACAGCTGTGACTGGTGGGAGAATGGGGCCGAGGGGAGGCATCCACCCAAACCAGGGATTCGAGGACTATGTGTCTGCCTCACCGAAGCCCATCAAAGGGAAAGAAAACCTAGACCACCCCCCCCGTTCCCAGCACCTCCCTCTTCAGCTCATGAGAGGGGGACCAAGGCTAACTTTGAATTCAGCTCTTGGCCCCTTCACAACGCCTCATTCTGACTCTCAGAGTCCCAGCCTGGCTCAGCAGACCAGCTGCATGAAACACGCCCGTCACCCCACTCATTTACGAGTCCTCCAGCCTCTGACGTGTAACGTCCCCAACTACACACGAGCCTCTACGAGTCGGGTCTGGTTTCCGGACAATCTAGGCACGTTTCTTAAGGTTTCTTATTTCCCTTCCTAGCCTGTAGGCTGCCGGGGGGCAGGCACGGGCCCGTTACTCGTTTCCCGAGGAAGACCTACCATTTAGGAGATTTTTAAAAAATCCTCCTTACGGACTACTCGCCTCAACCCAGCACCCGACTAAAAGAGGCTCCTCTGTGGGTGGTGGCTGACGGCCATCAGTAACGTGCTCACCGAGCGCCCTGCTGGCATAGGGGTGAGAGGAGACGAAGCCCGCAGCTTCCGCTCAGACACAGCCAGAGAGACGGAATAACCCGATGCCTGGGTCTAGCGACACGTGTCCTCTCGCCAGCCAGAGCTGTGAGGGGCTGGGAGCGGGTGCTGACCCCACGGAGCACTCCTCACTCCCCACAGGTAGAGCTCCTCCTTCCCTGCCCACAGCGAGCAACCACCATGTGAAGTCTTCAGAGCCAAGATGTGCTTTTAGCCTGAAAGGTCACAGACTCTGGGCTCAGCCCCGTAGTCTCTTGCTCTTCCCTCAGGAATGAGAACAGCTGTTCGCCCTCCTCCTCCCCAAGACACTTACAGAGGCTCAAGACTATTATTAAGTCATCCCTCTCTTTTTCTTCTCCAGGCGACATCCCACCTCCTTTTCCCCTGTGGGGGTTATTTCCTGAGCCCTGCCGTTCTAAAATACCTACTGCTCACGCTGGACTCCCTCCAAGTTCTCTTCGGACCTCTGAGATCCTGGGGGCCAGGGCAGACTCTGGAACTGCCCCCTGACCTCGTCGCATTTCTACAGGGCCTGGCAGGGGCTACTATCGATGTCCATCGACCTCCAGATCCTGGTACCACGCCCTTCTGGAAGAATAGCTCCGATCTGATCACACTTCAGGATCCTAAGAATACCACAAGCCCCCGGGCTGGGCAGTGGGTGGAAGCCGTGAGGGATGCCCAGGCTGAGCAGCTGTCAGTGGGCAGGCAGAGGGAAGAAGGTGCCAGGTAGAGCTCCTGAGGTCACTTTCCCACACCAGGGAACTCACCTATGGGAATCTGTGACCCTCAATCATCACGTCCGGGGACTCTGGTCTCACCCACTAAAGCAGGTGTAAGCGGGTATATCAGGACCCAAAGCCCAGCTGGATGGGGCTTCCCTTCCCCCAGAGCAATGAAACTAAGCCCCGGCAGGACTCTGCTTCTAGATGGCTCCATGTAAGGAGGGAACAGATTCCCAACCCAAGGCGGTATTTGGGGAGCAGGCAGAGACAGGGGAGGATGGGAGACGGGTCTGTTCTCCGACTTTGGGTGCAATAGGAATGGTCCCTCTGTAACTTCAAGCCAGCCTGCCAGGGGGCAGTGGGGCCGGCCCTTCTGGGAAAGGGACCAAGCAAGACATGGGCCAGAGTGGGCGGGGGCAGAGGGAGGGGTGCGGAGCGCTACAGACAATTCAACACCGGAGGGGAGACCAAAGACAGAGACAAAAGATGGCTTACTTTTGAGAGGCGCTTGTGAGACTAAGACCATGCATGCAAAGGAGGTATTTGGGAAATGGTGGGGAAGAAGAGGAAGAACAAGAAAATCAAAAGACAAATCAGGTGGGAAGCCAGCTCCCGTGCCTCCCAGGGGCCCCTTCCCCTCCCCGGGGCCTAGGAGTCCAGCAGTAACGAGAAGCTTTCTGAAGGAGCATCTAGGCAAAGACCACCTCCTGCTTCCCAAAGGACTGAGGAGGGGGCAAGAAAATCTCTGGGGACCCATAAGTAGTCTGGGCCCCCCTGGGGCTCATTTTATGCCTTTCCTTAGGCAAAGGCCCAGGCCCTCGGCAGGTGGCACTGACACTTGCAGGGGATGGAGAGGCCCTGTCACCGTCCTCCTGGCCCAATGAGTACCAAGTGGGTTATTACCAAAGGTGAGGCAGAGTGATAGCCAGGGCGGAGGTTAAAAACCCCTCTCTTCCCTGAGGACTCTCTCTTCCCGGCACTACGCTCCTCCCAGATAATGCTCCCCTCTACCCCGAATTTGAAAAAAGGAAGCAGGACTAAACGGATGACCCCCTCCTGGTCCCCAGAGCACCCTTTCTCCAAATCTCAAGGCACGTGAGGCTCCCTACCCCAAAGGGAGACAACAGTCACCGTGGAACCATTTAACTAGCGCTTGGGGCACTCTGAGTGTTCCGCTGAGAAGATAAACTAGGGTCTCCCCCGCCTGTCCTACCCTCGCCTCACTGACACAAGGGCCCTCGAGGAAGGGGTTGTCTACCTCGCTGACCCCCAACACTGGCTTCCCCGCAGCCAGCTGACGAGCAAGTAGAGAGTCCCGGCAGCGCGCGACTCACCTTGGAATTTTTGCCACCACTCCGGCCGGACTGCGAGGAGCAGCTGCGCTGGACGCCCTGCTCCGGCGTGGACGGGGACTTGTCCGAGGAGTGGTCTGAGCCCTTCTCCACCATGGTGTCTCCGTCCGGGCTCTGCGGGGTTGGCGAGCGAGACCGTTTCCGGAGGATGGGGGAGCAGGCCGGCGTGCTGCGGTTTGAGTTACTGGCAGTGCTGCAGGGGCAGATGGAGAGAGGGAGTGGGGTGGAAAGGGGGGAGGAGGAGGAAAGACAGGCAGTCAGTGATTGAAGGCCAAAGACGGGTCCCAAGGAGCCAGCTCAGGGAGCCAGGGTCAGGGGCTGGGGAGAAACAGGGAGAAAAGGGCCCAGCTATGATCTCACTGCACCGTAATACTGCTGCTGGCCAGGAGGGGGCGGTGGTGCCGATGTGAAATGGAAACAATGTGAAATGACATAGAAGGGGCAAGTAGGGCAGTTAGACATTTAGATATTCATCCATCCATCCGACCATCTGTCTGTCCATCCATCCAAATATCGTTCGAGCCCCTATTACATGCCAAGAACTGTGTAGGGAAAACAGAATTTAAGAGCTGAAAGGCTCATTACAGGTCATCCAATACCACGAGCTCCTTTTATGCACACTGCATAACTAGTTCCGACATTTTGTTTTGCAGATATGTGCCCATAAAAATAGTTAAGAATAATCCTACTTTCAAAGCAGTCACATGCATATTATTTCACTGAGGCATTATTTCTTAAGGCATTCCTAACGGCAAGTGCCATAATCCCTATTTTTAAGGTCTTCCGACTTGCAACTCAAGCACAGCATAGTATTTCCTTGTAAGCCATGTTACTCTCTGCTTCCCCTGCCCAGGGGAAAGATGAACACAGCAGAAGTTCTCACATTCCATAGCCCCCTCCACCCAAATTCGTTTCCAACAGGCACCGTATACATCCCACAGTACCAAATCCGCTCACGCCAAGGCTTACAGGCTGTAATTATTTACTATTGGACACTTAGCGTGTGCTCTTGATGGAACAGGATGGGCGTAAAGAAAGAGGGGAGGGGAAATGAAGTTAAGTTCTAACAAGTGTTTGCTTTGCCCTGAGAGAATAGAAGGACAAACATGGAAAAGGACATGGTTAAGTGGGAAAGAGACAGGGGGAATGGGAAGGGAAGCATGGACGAAACTGCAAAGGCAAAGAAAGAAGCACAAGGGTAGGGGGATGAGAAGCCGAGGGCCCCCTCACCCACTCCGGTCAGAGAGCAGGGTCAGGCTTCAGGGACAGCCCAGATCTGAGGCTGTGAGGGCCCCTCCATCCCAGCCTTCCCTAAGTGAGTGGCACGCAGGATAGGGAACACTGTCATTTGCATGAAGATCCAGCTGTGACCTCAGATGTCCCATCGGACCCATTTGCAATGAAAACCATGCCCCTCTCAGCAGAACCTTGCACCTGGGGATCCTCAGCAGAGAAGGAAGGAAGCCCAAAGCCCAAACCGGCAAGTGGGGAAGGAGGGCGGCAGGGGGTGAGTGCAATGCTCTAACTTTTGAAGGAAACTGATGGAGAGAAGACAAAAAGGAGGCCAGACAGAGAAAAGGAAGACAAAGGTGACCAGAGGACGTATGGAGACACGTTAAGACCCAATGTTTTGCTTCCCCCTAAAACAGAATTCAGATAGATATTGCTTACAAAACTAATAACTGTGCTTTTGAAAAAGAAGCTCTTGGGCACCTGGATGGCTCAGTCGGTTGAGCGTCTGACTCTTGATTTTGGCTCAGGTCATGATCCCAGGGTCATGGGCTCAAGCCCCACATCAGGCTGCAGGCTCAGTGTGGAGCCTGCTTAAGATTCTCTCTTTTTCCCTCTGCCCCTCTCCCTCTCTCATTCTAAGATAAATTTAAAAAAGAAGTATTTCTTCAAGTTCTCACTCCCCCCCCCCCCCCCCGCCACTCATTCACTACTGCACACCGAGGAGAGGGGAAATTATGTTCCTTTTCTTCACTTGGAAAAGCAGAGTCTTGGAATGGTGGTGAGGAGATTCTCGGGACATGGTCCCTGGGGGGAAGCCTCCGAAAGCTCCTGAAGGGTAAACTCGGGTGCTCATCGTTCTGGGGTAGCTGCCTCTCACTCAGGCCAACTTCAACCCACAGCCAAGTACTCCAAGGATTAAACTGTCTTCTAGGATTACTTTGCTGGAAGAACGGTCGGGAACTCTACCCCTAACCTCAACTAGTTTGCTCACAGACATACCAGAGTGTGGACGATGCCTAGCACACATCCATCTCGGTCACAACAGCTAGGCTCCTGTCTTTCCCTTCAGTCAGGGACATCTTGACACATGGCGAGTCCGGGTGCAGAATGGAAAGCAGGTCTCCTTATCCTTCTCCAAACTCTCCATCCCCACTGGTAACAGGCTGTTGAGGAGGGCTTCATTCAGCAAGGGCTGGGCACAAAATTCTAACCTGGAGGAAACTCGCTCCAACTACCCAAAACCACATGAATCTCCCACTCAGTGATCAAAATGCCCATGAGATTCCCTCAACCACTGAGTGGCCCCATATCAGCTGACCTGACTGACACGTGCCACCCAATGGATACCTAAATTCCTACTTTCAACACATCTGTAAGCTTATCCTGTCATTTGTCGTGTCAGTCTCTGTGCTTTGAAGGCCACTGATGATCCGTGTTGTTCCTGAAGCGCTCTTCTCCGCTCCGTGATGCCACACAACTCTTTCTATTCCTCTTCTGGCCTCAAACGCTGGTTTCTCTCTTGCTGACTCCGCCTGAAGTCTGGTCCTTCCCCACGGCCCGAACCATCGCCTGCATAACTTCAACTGTACCTCGCAGCAGAAGACTCACTCCCCTGCCTGTTTCTGGCTCCGATCGCACTTGCTCCCTTCAGCTCAACAGTCTGCGGCCGAGTGGACAACCCCTCCGAAGAGAGGTCTCAGTTCAGACTGAGAACCGAGCTCACCATCCTTCCTCCCGAAACTCCTCCCACTACCACCCCTCGTCAGCGGCATTACCATTCCTCGTCTCCCAGCCTGCAAATCCACGTCTTCTGTGTCACTCCGCAAAAAGTGAGTCACCGGCTCACATCGATTCTATCTGCGGAAAGCTTCTTAACCCATCCTTCCTTCCCTCCCCTCCCCCACCCGGGGTCTCTTGCCTAGATGCTTCCACGAGTCGTTTAAGTGGTCTCTTTCGGGTGAGTGATGGGTATTGAGGAGGGCACCTTTTGGGATGAGCACTGGGTGTTGTATGGAAACCAATTTGACAGTAAATTTCATATATTAAAAAATAAAAAAAAAATAATAATAAAAAAATAAAAATAAAAATAAATAATAAAATAAAATAAGTGGTCTCTTTCATCTCCTTTCCCTGTCTCGTACTCATTCCCATCTCTGTCATTCGATCTATTTTTTTTAATTAATTAACTAATTTAAATTATTTATTTTTGAGAAAAAGAGACAGGGACAGAGTGCAAGCAGGGCAAGGGCAGAAAGAGAGGGAGAGACAGAATCTGAAGCAGGCTCCAGGTTCAAGCTGTCAGCACAGAGCCCAACAAGGGAGATCATGACCCGAGCCAAAGTCGGACACTTAACCAACTGAGTCACCCAGGTGCCCTTGTCATCAATCTTTCTAAGTACAAGCCTGATACGATCTTTCTGCCCACCCCCCCCCCCCCCCCGCCACAGGCATGCATCTTAAAGTCTCAAATCCTCAGAATGGAAGTCAAAGTTCTCTACCGAAAATGATGTTGACACTTGCCTGTATTCCAATACTTTATCTCTCCTTATACAGTCTTTGAGGGTTTCCGTATCTTAGTCCCATGTATCTTCCACTGGTGTTAATACGCACTCGCTTCCTCCTGTCTCCAGGCTTCCATACCTACCACTACTTGCACGTGAAGGGCTCTTCCCGCCCTGTATCTATCTACCTACTGGAGTCCTATTCAGCTTTTAAGAGCCATCTCAAACCTCACCTTCCCCACAAATCTTTTTAAAATCTCCACCACTGAGACACCTGGATGGCTCAGTCGGTTAAGCGTCCAACTTCAGTTCAGGTCACGATCTCACGGTTCGTGAGTTCGAGCCCCGCGCCGGGCTCTGTGCTGACAGCTCAGAGCCTGAAGCCTGCTTCGGTTTCTGGGTCTTCCTCTCTCTTTGCCCCTCCCCTGCTCATGTGCTCTCTCTCTCTCTCTCTCTCTTTCTCTCAAAAATAAACATTAAAAAAATTTAAAAAATAAAATAAAATCCCCACTAATGAACTGACTAGAGCATTTAATATATTCTGCCTGGTACACACACTCTTGGGGGCACCCACCTCTGCACCTCCCACGTTGTTTCATGTGACACCTTATAAGTAGTGTGTGCTCCGGGGATGTCTGCTGAATTATGTAACAACCTAGTAAAGGTTTTCACAATCTCCGTGGCTTTAACAATCCCCAGGATCATGACACCTCCCAAACAGGTACCTCCAACCTGTTAATAAAAATAGCTAAAAGTTGGGGCGCCTGGGTGGCTCAGTTGGGTAAGCATCTGGCTCTTGATTTCGGCCCAGGTCATGATCTCAAAGTTCCTGAGTTCGAGCCCCACACCAGGCTCCCTGATGACAGTGCAGAGCCTGCTTGGGGTTCTCTCTCTTTCTCCCTCTCTCTCTGCCCCTCCCAGACTTCTGCTGTCTTTCTCTCTTAAAATAAATAAACTTAACAGAAATAGCTAAAAGTTTATGAATGTTTATGAGTTCCTGGCATGGTACCAAGCACTGATGAAGCACTAGTTTATTTTATTTCCCAGCCAACCTATGAAGTGTTGATGGAGATTATCATTCGTCCTCTTTTCAGGTGATAAAACTCAATTACTGACAGATTTAATAATTTGCCCAAAGTCACACAGACAGGTAAGTGGCAAGAGAGGATTTGACATGCAGGCCTATCTGATGATAGAGCCTATTCTTGGAACCAAGCATTCGGTAATATTTGCTGGGTGAATAGATAGAAGGATGGATGGGGTGGCTGGGTGGATGGAAAGAAAGAAGGAATCAGCTTCCTGCCTGCAGTTTTCAATCCATTCCCTATTTTGCTGTTACAATGAACTTTCTAAAAAAAGTGATTTTGCCATTTTGACCATCTTCTCCCTTGCTTGAAGTCCTCTATGGTGCCCAACCTCCTTAGAATGAAATCTGAACTCCAAACTATGGCAGAGAAGCTCCTCAATGATCGTACTTCAAGCTACCTCTGAAAGCTCCATCTTTGCAACTCTTCCCAGGGGACCCTCTGCCTCAGCCATCCAGGACTCCTTAGAGATCCTTGTGCCACGTTCTTGCCTTTCCCTATCTTTTCAGTCTCTCTCATGCTGAAAATACCATTTCCCCCTCCAGGCGCCCTCCCAACATTGACCCCTCAAGACTAAGCCCAACTACTCCCTACTCCATTCCCCATTCCACTCTAATCCTTCACTATACAAGAAGACAGCTGGGATTCTAACTCACCACAATCACTATTTGATTTGCTACATGCATACCTAACACTCTTCAAAGGTATCCCCTTATCCTATAGATTTGGATGTCCTGCTGAGCAAATAAAACCCAATTCCTCTGCATCTCATAACCCTACACTATTGTTGTCTTTCCAGCGAACTCTACAATGGACCATTAATCCAATCCTGCCACCATTATTAATAATAGTATTACTTTCTATTTCAAAACCTTGGAGATTTAAAGCTAAAAGCGACCTTGGATTTACTACCTAAAGGAAAGGAAGACTGGTATTGTAGGAGCTACTGGACCATGACCTCCCTTCCAGAACTTTGCACATAGCCACACATAAGAAATCTAAGAAACACGGAGGCTGCATGGCTGCCAGAGTGATACGCTTTCAGACCTGGATCTTCTGCTCCATACACACACACACCCACACACACACACACACACACAAACACACACACACACACACACCGAGCATGCGGTGTTCAAGTCCATAATGGTGAGTGACAAAGGATCCCTGTGCTTGGGACATTATTATAGTCGGGAAGAGCCAGACACGTGTTCTGCTCCTTCCAACATAAGCAATGAGTGGCAAGACAGGGAAGAGTCCAGGAATCTTACACAGACTGCTTCCTTGAGAATTCAGCACTTGAGACGTGAGCTGGGTCCTAAATAACGTGTCAGAGTCAGCCAGGTGAAGGCATGGCAGTAGGAGGGAAGAGAATGTGCCCAAGCAAAACAAAACAAAACAAAAACCCTGTATAAACAAAGGTGTGGAGACCTAGAACAGCTGGGGATACACAGAGCATTGCAAGAAACTGTGTTACTGAAGCGTAACATGCTTAAGCTGACGCACATGAGACTCCTCAGACTATCAACTCTCCCCAGTAATAGGTCCGCTGAGACCCCCACCAGCCACTTTTAACCCACTCACTGCAGGCAGGGGGGGGGGGCAGACCTCATTCACTCACTTCCCATCTCTCCCCTTTTTTTTTTTTTTTTTTTTTTAACGTTTATTTATTTTTGGGACAGAGAGAGACAGAGCATGAACGGGGGAGGGGCAGAGAGAGAGGGAGACACAGAATCGGAAACAGGCTCCAGGCTCTGAGCCGTCAGCCCAGAGCCCGACGCGGGGCTCGAACTCACGGACCACGAGATCGTGACCTGAGCTGAAGTCGGACGCTTAACCGACTGAGCCACCCAGGCGCCCCTCATCTCTCCCTTTTTAAAGATCTCCAACAACACTTTTTCATTCCTCTCCTGGTTACCCTGCTAACAAACAGTGAGTGCTTCCTTAAGTCTAATACCTCATGTCGCTCCTGGGTGCGGAGCGACAGGCATGTGTCTTGTAATCTCTGTGGCAGAAATGATTACACGGAAGGCAAACAAGTGAACCTGAATGAGGAACACCACCTAAGCTGCTGGGATGGCAGCAGCCCCTTTCCTACACGCTAACACGTTCCACTGGCCTGGCTCATTCCCAGATTCCCACTCACCCTCCGGACACCTGGACACTTCCTGTTTCACATCATCCCTTCCCCCAAGCCCAGCCCCGCCATGACCTGTCTGATCAAATGGTTCGGCCATGATAGTTTCGGTGCCAGGACATTGGTAATTTTTCTGACTCCCTGATATATTCCAGGGCACCCCCAAACTAACAGGAAGAACATTTAATTAGAAATTCAGAAAGCCAGTTTCAAATGAAACATCTGTTTGCTGAGGGCCTGCTTGGGCCGTTATGTCAGGATTAATTGCCGGCCTGTAGAGTTGTGTCAGCAGGCTCAGGCTTGAGTCCCAGCTCTGCCACTTGCTGGGTGACATCGGTCTCTGAGTCTCATTTTTCTGCTTAGACAAATGAGAGGTGTTAATGCGTATCTCATAGGACTGCTATGTCGAATGAAATAACGTGAGTGAAATATTTAGTGCAGGGCCTGATACATAACAAATGCTCAATAAATACTATGGAGCTTCTATTATTGTTCAGAAAACTGTTGTTCTGGGGCGCCTGGGGGGCTCCATCAGTAAGCGTCTGACTCTCGAAATCCGGCTCAGGTTGTGATCTCTCAGTCATGAGATGGAGCCCCCGTCAGGTTCTGGGCTGAGTCTGGAGGCTGCTTGGGATTCTCTCTCTCTCTCTCTCTCTCAATCTCGCCACCTCGGTCTCTCTGCCCCTCCCCCACTCATGCTCTCTCTCAAAATAAATAAACATTTTAAAAAAAGAAGAAGAAGGCTTTTGTTCCTCTTTGTAAAATGTGGAATAAATACCCTTGCCCTCTTTCCTCAGAGGATTATATGGACATGCTTCAAATGCTCCCAAGCAGGACTTCTGGGGACCACATCCACCTGGATGTGCAGGATCCTTGAAGTGCAGAATCCCAATCCCACCCCCACGCAATAAATGACAATTTCCAGGAGATGGTGTTAGGAATCTGCATCCTGAACAAGCACCATAGTAGACATTGCGCTCTAAAATTTGAGAGGACTCCCAAGGATTCGTCAAAGGGTAAGTGACTGATCTGTCCCAGATGACAGATGACTCCTTAAGCGAACCGCCCATTCAGAGTCTCCCATGTCACCAACTCGTTGGAACAGAAAATGAGTTGAGTCTGTCATAGAAACTGGCAATGGAGAATCGTGAGCTGATGAGGAGTCGGCTCAGAGATGTCGTTCTCGCAGTAAGGCCACGACTCGGCGCTCAATGGGATTGTGTCGCCTTCGTTTGGTGTGGGAGCCTGACGATTATCATTAGAGTCCATGCCCACAACCATATGACAGGCATCGAATCCCCCCCTGCCTTTAGCAGCATCTAGTTAAAACAGATTCTGATCTCTGGCAGTCCCTAATTCCTAGCAGACGACCATTCTGTCCTCCAATTCTGTGCCTCCCATCGCCATGCCAATCGTGAGGTTTTGTCAGTCACTCTCCTCAGTTCCTTCTATCAGCACTGCAAACATCCATGTGAATTAGCCGGCTCCACTTTGAATCTCCCCATAGCACAAAGCCCACAGGTATATTTGGGTAGCATTTGCCTGAAATTTACACGCTGCCTGCAAACGCCTCTGTGAGGTCTCTCCACCTAAACCGGTTTCCTCATTCAGTTTAGTAGGGCTCCCTGAAGCTGGCTTTTTTCCCCAATTCCTCTCTATACTCCAGCTTGCCACTTGACAATGTCTCTGTACCCTCTTAAAACCACAGCATACTAGATGGGAAGGGCGGGGTCCAACAGGGACTTTATAGACAGGGGACTATGACCAGAATCACAAATCCCAGTGGAGACCTCAATTCCCCTTGGATCCTCCTCCTTAAGAGAGCAAAACACCAAGTCATTGAGAAAAAAAAAAAAAAAAAAATCTTCCCAGGCCCCAGGCCTGCTTCACTCCTTGTTATGATGTTCCGGACTTGCCGACCTTGGTCCCCTGTACCCACAAAGATAAAGCCAGCCTCGGGTCCCCAAGAGATGACGGGTGCAGAGCAAGAGGTGGAAAGTCTCACCCTGTCCGGTCCTCTCACTGACGGATGGGAAGCACAGGCCCAGAGAGGTGCCACGACTGCCCACCAGGGGGATAAAAGGGAGCTGGACATCCCAAAGCTCAGCACAGGGGGCTCAACAGTGCAAGTGTCAGTGTCTCCCCAACCCTTCCACTTTTTAAGATACTGGATGGAGAGGAAGTTTCAAAGAATGAGAAATGTACTACGGTTTCTCTTAAGAGGAGCTCCCTGTGACCGTGTATGAAACCCACCCTCTGTGGACCTATTACTTGGAATCTAAACCTGGCGACAACTCTACCATTAGGTCTGTTCCTTCTTTACGGAAGAAAGCCAACTGTTGCCTTTTGTGTCCAACAGTGATTACCTGGTTGAAAACAAAGGCCAGGCAGCACCTAGGAGACAGAAGCTTTTTTGCTGTTGCTGTTGTTGTTTTTTGTGGGTTTGGGGGGGGGGGGGGGAGGGTTGTCATTGTTGTTGTTGTTTTTGATGGTGCAGAGGTTCTCTTCCCAACTTCTGCTACAGTGGAGTCTCGGCCTGGCCCAGCATGCCATGCTTTGGCTGGTTGTGGCAGCACGCTGCATTTCAGCAAGGGGCAGGAAAGGAGAGGGCTCCCAGGACACTGCCTTTCTCCCTATCACAGTTCACAAAATGCCAGCAGCAGAGCCCGAACCAGAATGGGCCTCCCTCAACTGCTTCAAGAGCAAGATTTTGACAAAGATGAACATCTCGTTCCCTGTCCTCTGTTTGGGTAACCTGCTGAAATTCCCTGAGGGCTTTCCAGGTTGGGCCTTTAGGTGAAGTATCCAGGGTGTTCAGGGACAGGTTCTGTTTGAAATTCAGAACCCAGAAGGTAGAACTACAGGCTATTGCCACATCAGATCACAGGCAGAGAAAACTGACAAATGGAAGACCGACAATTCTCCAGACTCACTAACTGGCCACTGGTTATCCACACACTGGCCCAGGCCCTGCCCTCTGCCTCTCATGAGTCCTCATCTCTGTAGATATTGTATAGATAATTCAGGTCACTTCCTATAGCCAACAAGCTTCACTTACCCAATCTTCCATTCCTATCTTGCTCAAGTAACTACGGAAAGTTAAAAAAAAAAAAATGTGGGGTTTTTTTTTGGGGGGGGGGTAAATTTTACTAAGGAAATAAAGATAGCAGAACCCATTCAGAAACATTTGCAAAACATTTAATACCTAGATGTATCTCATTAGAAACCTACTTAAGCCTCGAGGGAACTACTTGTTGTGGGGGAAAGTCCCAGCAGGGACTTCAGTTGTTGATGAATTTATTAATTGACCTATTAATATAAGGGCCAGGTTCATGGAAAGTCTTTGGCCAAGCAGAGAAAAGCAGACCTTCAATTACCCTTCTACTGGTGTTCTCGGTCCAGGGAGGTGATGCGTGGAGAGAGAGCCCTGATCACAATGGCTGGAGCCTCCATCCATCCTACTCCCCCACTCCCTGGCTCTCCTGCAGCTTCTGTTCAGCCAGAGTTTGGAATTCAATCCAGGCACAGGCATGACAAACACTATTTTTCATTTCCATGGAGACCAAGGCCTGCAATAGAACCAGGACTCCATGCCTGAAATGCCAAAACAGCCTGACCCACTTTTCCCCCTTCCTACAAAAACAAAATAAGTTTGTTTGGGTCCTGCCAGAGCTCCGGTTATCTCTATGGACACTTTGAAGAGGAAGGAATGATAATAACCTTTGAAAACTCTGACGATGCTACAAAAGCTGTCAGAAGGCAGACACGAATTGCTTCACCCAAAAGGCTCTCAGACCAAACCCATCCTGTGTCCTCGTCTTAACCTTCTGGAGGGAGAGGGTCATATCCCCTAAGACATGTACTTAATGGCTGGCGACACTACTCCCAGAATCCAAAATCGGGGAACTGTTTTCTTCAATGTCCTCTTATGCCACTCTGCCCCTCACTCTCTTCTGGCCTCCCTGGACCCTTCTGTTCCTCGAACACACCAAGTCTACCACCTGCCCCAGTATATTTCCCTTCTGTCTGGGAACTCTTTTGAGTTTTGAATTCTGGTTCCTTTTCAACCTTCAAAGTTCAAAGGCTACCTCCCTAGAGCAGCTGGTCTTGAAGGACCACTGGGTCTAAAGTGCCCTCCCTTGTCTCCCAGGCAATCATGATCATGGCCTGCCTTTCCCCCTTGATGGCATTTAGTAGGAGCTGAAATTGCCTTTGTCGTTGTTTTGCTGAGTTTCCTATCAATAGAGTGAACGCTCCGTGGGGGACAGGGCCTTGTCTACTTGTGTGGGTCGCCAGTGCCTCTAACACAATGACTGGCACAAATCTGGGACCACAGATGCACTGCATGAATAAAGGAATGAGCTCTTTTTAAAGCCATTCAATCCACTGTTCGGCCACTCTGTTAGACATTTCTTTCTTAAGCCTGCCCTAAATCTGCCTTGTTGTAACACCAGCCCACTGGTTCTTATTCTGACTTCTGGATCCATGCAAACTGAAATTGGTGACATCACTTCCAGGTTCTATGCTGGCCTGGCCACTTTCTCTAAACATCAGTATGTATGTCTGAGTTTAAATTCTGAGCTGCTTCGTGCTCTTGAGAAAAATGATTTTATCTTTCCGTGAGTCTGTGTTCCTTGTCTGTCAAAGAATCACAACCTACCTTACTGGGGTGAGGGGCAGAATCTTAAAAAGCAAACAAGCAAACAAACAAAGCGATTTGGACAGTACCTCCCCCTAAAATAAAGGTCTTCCTATAATTGCTCACCGAGCAAAAAAAAAAAAAAGTGTTAGAGAAGCAGGAAGTGAATTCCTAGTTAAGAAACTGAATCCTGTTTCTAAATTCTGTCCCTTTCTTCATGGCACAGAGGGTGAGAATATCAGTTGTTGCTATGCACGCCTTCAGCTAGTTCCTCCCTCCATGGGGCTGGGAAGATAAGGACTTAGGATGGAGCAGAAGATGCTGAAATTACTCAAAGGAACTTAACTGGTTTCGTACCGTTTCCTTTCCCTGAGATTATTCACTGCAGGACAAACATCTACGTTGGGAGACAGTCGTGCTGGGTTTGCGGGCAGTGCTGGCTGAACTGATCTGTCATAACAGTCTGTTGCTTGGAAAGTGCCTTGGTGGTCATGTAATCCAACCTGTCACCAAGCGCAGGGGTTTTCTCCGCAAGGCCCTGACAACCACCATCCAGCCTCTGCTTCAGATCTCCAATGAGAGAGTACTCACTGGGTGGCCACATACGTGCCAGGACAGCTCTCAAGGGATTTTTAGGACCATGGTCCTTATTTCTCCATGATTCTTGGAGATCATTATCCATCCAGCTCTCTCTGAGCTTCACGGTCTGTGGAAATTAAGCTAACCCTGCTGATTTGATGTCAGTGAACAAGCATTTACTGAACACCTACTATGCACCTCCAACCCTGAGAAACCTATTCATCCTGAGGGCCCCACAGGGCAGTGACTTGTGTCATGGTTCTATGTAGATACACAGAGATGAAATACACAATACTAAACATGATTATGGGCACACAGTAGGGACTTAATGCTTTTAAATTGGACTCACTATCAATCTCAGCCAAATCTAAGTACAATCCCACCCTAAGTATTTCAGAAGCCTCAACACTCAGAAGAACGGGACCTTGTAAAAGCAGACAGGTGCTAATAAGCTATCCCAGGAAGCCTTCCTTGAAAGAGATTTCCAATCCATTGGGAGGCCAGAAACCACCGGAGCAAGGCAGGGCGCGGTTCAACTGAATAGAACTTCCAGCTTCTTCTAACTTTGCCCCCATCCTCAGCATGAGAAATGTTGCTACTAAAACTGAAAAGGAACTTCACTCTGTCTCTCTCTCTCTCAAAAATAAACATTATCCCCCCAAAAAAAATTTTTAAGGGGGGAGGGCACCTGGATGGCTCAGTCGGTTAAGCATCCGACATCGGCTCAGGTCACGATCTTGCGGTTCGTAGGTTTGAGCCCCGCCTCGGGCTCTGTGCTGACAGCTCGGAGCCTGGAGCCTGCTTCAGATTCTGTGTCTCCTCCTCTCTCTGCCCCTCTCCAATTTGCACTCTGTCTGTCTCTCTCTCTCTCAAAAATAAATAAACATTACCAAAAAACAACAACAACAACAAAAAACTGAAAGGAACTTGTGCCGGATCCATCCATCCATCCATCCATCCATCCATCATCCACCCATCCACCCATCCATCAATCCAGTAGCTGAGGAGACCACACTCCATGCCAGGTAATGCTCTAGGCATTAGGGATACAGGCTCTACCTCTAAGGAACTCACAACGGGGTGGAGAGACAGACATGTAATGAACTAACACCATGCGATAAGAGCTCCTTGGCCTCAATCAAAACAGCTCCCTTCACTACCTGCCAAAGAGTCAGCCAGTCCTGACTCAGCCCCTTCCCTGAGTATAACCTGGGAGCAAACCAGTCCTCTCTGAGATTCAGCATTAATTATGCAACAAGAAGGCGTGTGGATGCCACCTAGTCCCCGCAAAGATGTGACAGGAGGATGACAAAGAGTGTCTCAAGGATACACTGGGAACTAGTGAGAGGAAGCAGCTTCTCTGACATAGAGGGACTCCAATCTAAATTAGGTGAGGGATTCAGAAACGAGATCCTGGGGTCCTTGTTAATTCAGACTCATCAGCCTTCCCTCTCATTGAGGCTATGCCACATCAGGCACCAGAGGCTGCTGCCATGCTGTCAGAAGAAAATTCTGGGCCAAGCAGTCTCGTAGACTAAGGGGTACGTAGGGTGTAGGTGAATGACGGTTAAGTAACAGCACTCAGTGCACCCTTCTCTCCTATCACTCCTGCCTAAGCTCATGGTTAAAACCAAGTGCGGCGAATCCTTTCCAGACTTCTATGGATTCAAATCCAGTTCTGATTTCCTTTTCTGCTGGAGATCAAACAGAAACAGGCTGAAGAACAACCATTATGTTAAAATTACAGAAAATTTTAGAACAAAGAAGTCTGTAAGAGGTCAGCCAATATGTCTGGCTGCAGGCAAACAGAAACACCCAAATCACCCAAGAGGCTTCACCCTACTTTAGCATATATCCGAGGTACAAAATGCCAAGGCTCCCCTTTGTGATCCTTCTCACTGCCCTCTGCGATCATCAGGAAGTTCCTTACGATTAAAACAAAAGTCTAGTAAAATGCATTTAATACCACTTTCTCTTATTCCAGCTTTCCAGAACTCGAGGTCAGTTCATTAGCTAGAACCCTTTCTCAGTTCCCATACTCCTTTCTTTGGGTTGGAATGATTCCAATTCCTCAAACCTATTTTCAGAAGTGAAAAATCATTTCTCCTACAATCTCTCCAAATCTCTGTTTAGATTATACCTCAAGTGACAGAAAAGTCATTAATTGATTGTGCAGTTCATTTCACCTTTGGACAACTCTTTTTATTTTAAGCTCAAACTGTTTCCCGTGGCTCCCTACCAAAGGTCCCATTTCTACTCTCCCGGCAGACATAGAATAATCTAATTCCTTTTGCACGTGCAATCTGCACACGGCTCGCATGCTCGCTCAGTCTTTTCTCCTCCAGACCTGCCAGTCCCTCCAGCATCCCTTGTACAGCATGGCTATGGACCCCACAGCCACTGGCTGGGCTCATTCCAGTTCATCCCAATCCCCTTTACACTCTGGAGCCCAGGCATTGTAATCCCACAGAGAAGTGCTCTCTGATCAGCTCAGAATAGAGCAGAGCCACCACCCCATGGGCTCTGGAAATCAGAATGCAAACATGTATTTTTGGACTCCTGTTCTGAATCAGGAGACTCTGGAATTAGTCACTGTTCTCTTACGAAGTTTCTGGCTACAGCCTATAGGCTAAGGAGAGTGCCTCCATGTATGCCATACATATGCATATCCCTACAGGAAACACCCCACCCCCATTTTCCCCCTAACCTGACAAACCTGAGTTCGGTCAGATGATGAAGAATCCATCCAGTTCTTGCCCCAACTCAGGCTATATCCCAACTCTGAATGTGTTTATATGAATTATCTCCAGGCCAGATGCAAAACCACAGCCCTTAGAGATTCTCTCACCTGAGGAGGTCAGATCCTTAGAAAATGTTTTCTCTCCCCCTAGTCCACACACATTTGTTCCTTGGACCCTCACAGCCTGACTCACAGATAAGCTGAAGTTTCCCCTAACTGGCCGAAGCAATACCGCGAGGTTCTGAGGTCGTTAGGAAACCTGAATCCAGCCCTGTCGTGTCCATAACCAAGAACAGAAGGGTGCGTGTGTGCAAACGCATGTAGAGTGAAGGCTGTCTGCTCCCTTCACACCTTTCTAAGGCGGTCTCAGGACTCTCCCATCAGGACTGTCTGATTCGGGGTCAGCAAACTATGACCCACAGGTCAAATGCAGCCCACCATCCATTTCTGTATGACCCGCGAGACGGTTTTTACATTTTTAAATGATTAGGGGAGAAAAGAAGAGTACCTTGTAACATGTGAAAATTATATGAAATGGAAATTTCAGAGTCCACAAATAAAGTTTTATTGGGAACTCAGCCACCTGTGTTCGTTCATAGGTCGTCTGTGCCTGTGGCTGCTTCTGCTGTACAAAGCAGAGTTGAGTCGTTTCAACAGAGAACAGCACGGGCCCACAAAGCCTCAAGTATTTACCATCTGACCCTTTACAGAAACAGTTGGCCAGCCTTTGGTCTAACAATATATGCCCCCTGGAAAGGTGGTTTCTGGGAGCCTGCTTCTCTTTTGACACATTCCATCAACCCCCGGGGCCCCAACCCGCCCACCCGTGTATGAGGACTTCACAAGTTGAGGGAAGGGGTTCCAGGCTTGCTCCCACCTGCAGACAAAAAATGTAGGGCCAGGAAAGAGAGGAAGCTTTTTGTAGGTAGTATATAAAAGTTCCTCTCCTTCATTCTCTCCCCATGGGGTACTACTTTCCACGGCCTTGATGGTGACACTCTTCTGTCATGGGCAGCTCCCCAAAACATCCCTTTCTGCATCCCTTCTTTCAAGGCCCGCTTTTTCCACTCTGGTCCTAAACTTCTTAACCCGTGGTGTGCCACTGGAGGATGTCTGGGCAGAGAGGTGGGGCAGTAAGCAGAAGAGCAAGCGGGTGGGTCTACAGGAACACAGTTGGCTTAGCAAGGTGAAGAGGCAAAGTTCCCTGTCTCCAGCCCTGGCTGAGAGCTTGGCTGAGTCCCCAGGAAGACAGGGAGCTTCAAGCCCTCCTCCCCACTCCTCTACTTGCCTAAATCAAGCAAATAACTAACAATGCAAGGAGGTGCGGGGGAGTAAGGACCAGCCACTGGGTATCTATTTTCTGAAAACACATGGCAAATCTCTGAGCCAAATGCCTGCTAAGCCAAAGAATAAACAAATCCCTTTATTTCTCTGAGACAGGAGCTATCAACTTCCCCTCCGGTCCTTTCCTTCCGCTAGCCAGATCCATCGATCCCATGGTCCTCTCCCCGTGGGAGAAGCAGCATCTGTCAGCATCTAGGAGGGGGGCCTGCCTCCTCCCCCTTGCTAACCACTGCTCTGGTCACCTCACCCCCACCAGGGGCACCCCAGAGCTCAGTTGGTGGCTGGAGAGCACATGGCCTGTCCACACCTCCCCCAGAGGCTCCGGCCAGCTCTCCATGACGCATCGCTAATTCAACCCTCTGCCCTCCTTTCTCCAAGCTACAGGACCCTGAATAAGTCTTGCTGGGCCAAGGGGACCCCATCCGCCCAACTCAAGCCCTCCTTTCACCCCACCAGGGCCCACCGCTCAGTGCTCCAAAGGTCTGCTCAAGCTGTGCTACTATGAAGCAGGAGAGGGGGGGGGGGGGGAGGGAAAAGCTAGGGGGTGAAAAGAATGTGGCATCTCTGCAGGATGATGTCACGCTGGCTGCTTCCAGATCCCCCAACACAGAACAGAAGCAAACAACATGGACTCCGGATTTACTGTCTTGAAAGGTTTGTGTTCTCAGCAGCTCTGAGCAGCCTGCGCCAGCTGGAAAAAGCACACGGCAAGACAGACAGGTCCTCTCTTTACAGCCCCCGGGGGGGCCCCAACCCGACCCCCGGATGGAGAGGGGCGGGGGGAGGGGGCGGGGGGGGGGGCAGAGCTACCCCTCCAAAACAAATGCCCAGAGGAAAACAAAGATAGACTGACACATACACACACACAAGCGTCAGTTAGCACTAACCTGGAAGCCATTAGGAACGGTAGTGGAGTGCAGTGCAGAGGAACTCATTCATTCATGCATTGGGCAGTGGGGGACGGGGGCGGGGAGCGGGGGCCCTGAGGACGTCGGAGGGCACTCACCTCCATGCCCACCCCGCAGCCCTGTTTCTAACCGGGGAGGGAGTGGGGGCGGGGTGCTCATAAGCTCGGGGAGCTGCCTTTCTCTGCTGTCTCGCACGGCTCTGGAGTTGTAAGCATGACCCTCCCCCTTTATTTTCTCCCCCTCCCTCCCGCCGCGGCTGTTACTTGGTGTGGTCGGTGTGGTCGCGCGGCTACAGAAGTCCCTCTCTCCCTCGCCCTTGCTCCCTTTCTCTCCCCGACTCCCTCACAGACAGCTGTTCTCCGGCCCCAGCACGCACGCGCACAGGCGCACGCGCGCGCGCACACACACACACACACACACACGCACACACTCAGACACGCACCCCTCTCGCGCGCCGACACACGCGCGCACACGCACAAGCGCGCGCGCACACACCCTGCCGCCTGCCGCTTTACATAATGCAACTCTTTGGTGCGGTCAGCTTGCCAGCTCTCAATTATTTATGCCAGTTTGGAGGACAGAGCCGCCGGGCGCCCCGCGAGCATGATTTCCCCTCCATCCCCAAACCGGACCAAACGCCAGATGATGCTCCCAGGAGATCCTGTGCCCTTTGCTGCCACCAATTATTTCCCAGGTGTTGCCTATTAGGTCAACCTGTATCAAGGAGGTGACGCTGAATCAAAACACAGGCGCCTGGCTCAAAATAGAGCCTTGCCTCTTTCAAAGGATGACAGCTGCTCTCATGGCCCCGGCCTTGGGAATACAGGAGAGGAGGAAGGCAGCGCTGGAGACCAGACTCTATGCAAGAAAATGGCTGAGGGCCTCTTCAGGGTAGCCTCTCCCAGACTCCCAAGACAGCCGGGCTGATCCTCACAGACAAGGAAAATAACACTCAAGTAAAGCACTTGCAGTCATGACAAAGGAGGCTCATCTGAGTTTTTGAACTCCTAAGCTGCGCCTCTTAAAAAGGTTTTTTCTGTCCTCTCCATTCACTGAAACGCAGTGATTTCAGTGGTACTGCAAAAGCCCCCAGACAAGTGTTCTTTCAGTCGAGAGGCAGGCAGTCTATTCAACAAGGGTAGTAATGAATATTTTGAAAGTCATCTACGGCCCGCAAGGCA
This sequence comes from Panthera pardus, assembly GCF_024362965.1. NCBI lineage: Eukaryota > Metazoa > Chordata > Mammalia > Carnivora > Felidae > Panthera > Panthera pardus. The sequence goes on from NW_026526677.1 coordinate 94,603,167, forward strand.
CTTTCCCTCACATTAATTTGCTTTCTACAACAATCATCTATATAGGCCTCATTATGACCACACCAAACGTAAGGATGCTGAGCCCCGGAAAGGTGGATGGTCCCGCGGCAAGAAAGGCTGAGCTGGGAATCATCACCAGACTAGAAATCCCATGACAATGAACTGCCTAACACCCCAGGCATGACCTTGAGCCTCTGGAACATCACCATCACCTTTTGACAGAGTAGCAAGGGAAGCCCAAACATGAGCCCAAACAAACAAATAACAAAAAGAATGATGGCGGTTAGCTCAGTGTTTCTCAAACCTTAATCCCCCAAGGATCTTGTTAAACCACAGATTCTAACATCTACGGGAGGGCCCAAGAGTTGGCCTTTCTAACAGACGCTCAGGTGATGCCCATGTTGCCATTCCACAGGCCACACCTGGGGTAGCAAAGGGCTGGTTTATGCATTCTTGCTCTCTGGATATTCCTAAAGGACAGAGTTTTGTCCGCTGCAGCTACACAGGATAACCCGCTGAAGGTGAATAATAATTATAATCTATTGATGTCCCCCGTGTCCTGCTCACCAGACTCATGCTGGGAGCTAATACTTCTTAGGCATCTGTTGGCAGAAAGTCTCACTCTGGGACTGTCAAGCCTTATCTATAAGGCTCAGCCTGAAAGGCCTTTCCAGGATTGTTTCTGTCTGCAACCATCGATAGAAGAGTGCTTTCACTGTATCAAGAAGCACACAGGTTTGGGTATCTGGCCTCCACTTCGGTTACCCGGAGGAAGTTCCTTCGACTCCAAAGAAAGGTGTACAAGCAATACCCTAAGACACCAATTCTGCCCCAATTCTACCCACCAGTACCTGTCTGGCTCAAGTCCTGCCCCCTTCTCAAATACCTTCCTCACTCTGGACCTTCCAACTCCCTCCCCTCTTCTCTTACTCCTTAGAAAGAGCTTGCACTGTGCAGTTGAATCTGCATGCAAAGCTAAGCTTTGCTGCTTTCTGGCTCTCTGATCCTTGTGTAAATCCATCTACCCCCACCCCCACCCCCTCATTTCAGACTCGGCCTCTTCATCTGAAGAAGCCAATAGTATCTTTCCTCTCTGATACTGTTGAAAAAATGATGGACTAAAACAAAGGCATGGAACAGGAACCAAGAAAAGCTGGTATCTCCCCCACCCCTGCCCTTATAAACTAGAAGGAACTTAATTGGAGATTCTTTTGTTCACTCCATTAGTTTTCTCTTCCTAAGAAGGTTGTAGGCTACTTTTCTCATGTCCTTCCAACATGTAGGAGTTCTGGGTACAGCACAGGTACTCGGTAAATATCTTTGTACTGACTGTCCTGTCCTCTATTAACAGACTTAACAAAGGGGTTGGTGGAGTCAACCAGCCAGAGCCTTCGTCTTGGCTCACTTACCGCGTGACTTTGGACAAATCATACTAACTTTTCAGAGGCTTTCCTACTTCCATATAAAATGCACAAATTCGTCTTTCCTCTGAAACACCTCCACATCCCCCTATCGTGTTAGTATCTTCAACAGTTTAGATTAATAGCGGTGGGTTAAAAGGGCAGGCTGAGATCGGACCAAGCAGACTTCATATACTGGCTCTCTCAATTCCTAATTTTGTCACCTTTGAAAAAAGTTAGCCTCACTAAGCTTCAGACTTCTTAATCTTTAGTCAAAAAATAACAGAAACTTACTGGATTCTGCGAGGATTAAGTGAGGTAAATACATGTAACAAGCTTTTCACTTTATCGGACACAGAGTATCAGTCCAATGAATCAAAATACCATGATTATCAATATTGGTCAAAAACAACAGCTATTTAAGAAAGAAAGAGAAAAAGAAAGAACTTCTAGTGGTGAGACAGGTATTCATAAGCCTTCAACTGAGTCTGAGTCTGGACCTAAGAAAAATCTCAGTTCCATAAGCTGCAGGTTATGCCCCCTGCCATTGTCAGAATGTTCTTTGCGACTCCCCAACTAGACCTCACTGAATAGTAGGAAAGTTACAGAGCAAGCAAATCAGAGAATCTGGGTTGTATCTACTGTGTTATAAAATGTAAACCTTTTCTCCATGATTTGAAGCTCCTCACTTGAGCTACATAAAACCAAAATTAACCTGATAATAAACAGAAATAGAGTACTTTCTGCGTGTGATGCAACTTGCTAAGTCTCTGAAGTGAACGATCTCATCTAATCCTGCCAACAATGTTATGAAACAGGTACTTCTCACCCCCATTTTTTCCGATGGGTTAATAACTTAAGAGGTGGCAGGTTTGCTAACTTTCCTATAGCATATGGTTCATAAACAGTAGAACATGTATCTGAAACCCCGACTGCCTTACCCGAGTCCCACTTTTTTTTTTTAATTTTTAATGTTTATTTAATTTTGAGAGAGAGAGAGAGAGAGAGACAGAGTGCAAGTGGGGGAGGGGCAGAGAGAGGGAGACACAGAACTGGAAGTAGGCTCCCGGCTCTGAGCTGTCAGCACAGAGCCCGACACGGGGCTTGAACTCACGAACCGTGAGATCATAACCTGAGCCGAAGCGGGATGCTTAACCGACTAAGCCACCCAGGCGCCCCCACCCGAGTCCCACTCTTAACCACTGCATCGTGCATGAAAAGAAGTGCTACTGACACATCATGGGGGGGGGGGGGGGGGGGGCGGGGCAGGCAGGGGCCTTCTTGTGCTAAGAGGGCTTACTAGATTTGCACTGCTTTCTCGTTGTCCCTGAAAGGCACAGCACAAACTCTGCAGAGGCCGCTGAGTCTAAGAGATCGAAGACCTGTGATCCGAAAGGAGCAAACCGGCTTCCTGCAGATGCAACCGACACCCCCAGACTCAACCTCCGCCTTTTAACAGCTGAGCTCTTTGGCACCTAAATTCCCAAACTGCTTTTCTGTAAATGAATTTAGGAAATGGGAGGTAAAAGTAGGTATCTTTTTCTGAATTAAACCTTTCCCTTAGAGATATGGAAAGCTGACATTAGCTTCTATTTTTGAAGAGGCAAAGAGGCTTTCTGAGTCCTGTGCAATATCAAAAGCACTTTCCAAAGAGCACCCTGGAGGAATCGGGGGAAGAAAGAGAAGTTAAGGTGCACCTGCAAATCCAATCCGGTCCCACTCGACATAGTCCCGTTCAATCACATTCTACAGAAAGAAGGTTGGCGTGCACCTAGTATCTTGTTCACCTCAAGCACTTAGTAATTGTTGTTGACAAAAATGGGAGACAAAGGATAAGGTCCTATTCTGTCTTTGAACTCTACTCCCATCCCAATGAAAACAAAAGACTTTTTTAAGTAGTACTTTCATTTTAACGAAATCTGAATTTCTTGAATTACGGGGAATGATCGACTGAAGTGAACCCGATTACATTACTACCACCATCATCCAAAATACAGGTGCTAATCTAGGAGATCCCTGAAGTGTTTGGTAAATCAAAGAAGGAAAAGGAATAGAGATAGGACATTTACTGAGAATCTACCATGTGCTAGGCACATATCTTATTTACTTATAAAACTTCTTTTTAATCTGATGATAAGACTAAATATAGAAAACTATCCTGGCTCAGTTGGTTGAGTGTCAGACTTCGGCTCAGGTCATGATCTCACAGTTTGTGGGTTTGAGCCCCACACTGGGCTCTGTGCTGGCAGTGCAGAGCCTCCTTGGGATATTGTCTGTCTGTCTGTCTCTGTCTGTCTCTGTCTCTCTCTGTCTCTCTCTCTCTCTCTCTCTCTCTCTCCTTGCCCCTCCCCTGCTCACATGCTCTCTCTCTCTCTCTGAAAATAAGCAAAACCTAGAAGAAAAAAAAAAGCCTATCCTTATCCAAGGTCACATAGGTATTTCTAAAACCTATGTTTTCACCACACCATGCTACCTCCATAAACAAACACCTATGAAGTAAAAGGCACTTCAAAAGTTACCGCACTTGGGGCACCTGGGTGGTTCAGTCAGTTAAGCGTCCGACTTCGGCTCCGGTCATGATCTTGTGGTTCGTGGGTTCGAGCCCCGCGTCAGGCTCTGTGCCGACAGCTCAGAGCCTGGAGCCTGCTTCAGATTGTATCTCCCTCTCTCTGCCCCTCTCCCGTTTGTGCTTTGTCTCTGTCTCTGTCTCTCAAGAATAAATAAATCTTAAAAAAAATATATTTTTTTTAAGTAACCGCACTTAACCAAAAGCAGTTACAATCATGATATTGCATTTAGCCCTTGAAGCGACACTGCAAGTCAAGTCCCATTGCTCCTACTCAGGCCAGTTATCCATTGATTGCCCCTCAGGTCCAAATCCACCCTTCTTTGCCCTGACTCATGATGCTGGAGCTGTACCTGGTGAACACTCCGCTGGCCTAATAAGCCTCACTGGCGCCCCTAGTGGGCACTTGCCTGTTTACCAGCCCCAGCCTGCGGCACCTCAACAACCTTCTGTGCCACACACTGGGCCACCCCCACACTGTCTCCAGTGAACGTGGATCTCCACCTTTGCATGGGGATCACCCTTGTAGGTGTTTTCCTTCGTTGGGTTCTCTGCCTCAATCCTAAAGGTGGTGGCTGCTCCCTACATCTGTTATTCCTACGTTCTTCAGAGCCTTCTGTTTACCTGTTAATGATTCTCAACGTTGTATCATCCCTGTTCAACTCACGGCTGTGCTGTCTCCTGACAGAAGGCTCACTGATACACTGCCACAGCAATGAGCGAAAAGAAGCACCGTCCCTGCCCTCAAGTGATGCAGTAATAATGGCTAAAAGTACCTAAGAGCATTCTATGAGCCAGACGGAGATTTTGTGGATTTAGAATGTGTTCCTTCATTTCCTCTTCCCATCGACCCTACTTTACAGGGAGATAACTCAGAGTTTAAATAATTTCCTCAGGTCACAGAGACAGTGGACCGAGAAGCCAGGATAGGTCTCTCAGCACTCTTGACTCCACAGTCATCCACGCTGAAATGCTGCCTCCATCAACTGGCTGCAAAGAGCGACAAAGGGCCAAGGCAGTGCGAATGGGACGTATAAACACATCAATCTTTCACAAAGATGGGACAGAAGAAGGAAGAAGTTAAATTGTTAGCCAGAGAGGTCCACATATACCCAAAGAAATCAAAATATGACAAGGGGCCACCATGAAGGGTCTTTCAAGTTGGTCTCTGTAGTGCACAAGAGCTGGGGTACCCTGGTCGACAGATGCTCCAAAGACCCCACTAAACAACTCGTTCCAGATTTAACGCTCAGGATATTGCCCACGTGTTATGAACCACGCATGCAAGAGAACTGACAATCGGCACGCTTCCGCCCTGCCCTGAGTTCCCCCAGTTCAGACTTTAAGCCACGGAAGCTGGGTCGGGGGTGTCCGAAAGGGTATATTGATTGCCTGTGACCCAGCTGTAACCCAAGACATCGCATTAATACTGCATCTCTCACATGAGGAGCGGAGATGTCTATGTAATTAAAACCTGAAGCAAGACATGGGGGAAGGCGCTGAGGGTGCGGGCAGCTCTAACACGGCTCTGCTCTCGCTCTGTGGAGAGCCTGTGCCCCCACTGAGCCAGTGCCCAGTCTTTAGCGGCTATAAAAGCCACATAGGCTCTGGGCAGTCGGATAAGAAGACCTAGCCCCTAGCCTACTGGGAACAGAACTTTCAGGGCTTAGGGCTCCTTCTATACATTAGTCAAAGAAAGCCCCATTCGCCATGCCCGCCAACCCCCTCCTCCCAATTTTCTCCTAATCCTACACAAACAGAAGAATTAGCTTTTCTGAGTATCACCTTTTTCTTTTCCAAATGTTCCCAACCATCCATTCTAGATTTTCAGCCGGGATCAATTGTACATCCACCGAGTGGTCTATGCAGGTGGTTCCCAAACTTTGCCACACTTCAGAATCACCTAGAACGTTTTTACACATTCCCAGTGCACAGGCGCACCTCCTACCAATTACATCAGAATGTCTGGGGATGTTTTTAAAGATCTCCAGGTGACTGCAAATGCGGCAAAAATTTAGATACCACTGGTCTGTATGACTTCAACCTTAATTCTCTAGTAATGTAATATAGAAATTATTTCTGGGGTGCTTGGGTGGTTCAGCTGGTTAAGCATCCACCTCTTGATTTCGGCTCAGGTCATGATCTCACAGTTCGTAGGATCGAGCCCTGTATCAGGCTCCACAGAGCCTGCTTGGGATGTTCTCTCCTTCTCTCTCTGCCCCTTCCCCGCGCAACATAAATAAATAAACTTTCAAAATATACAGGGAAATTACTTCTGAAAGTATAGTCTAATAATCTGAATTCCCTAGAAATCAATTATTTTAATCTAAGACATTTTTCCTCTCTTTTAATGATTTTCCAACTAATAATCAGAACTGATACTCATTGAGAACTACATGCCAGGTCTTGTTCTAGGCACATTATGAAGGTTACATTGGGTTATATCTCAGTTAATCTTATTATTCCAATTTCACAGAAGAGAATTTGACCAATTTCACAGAAGACAAAAAAGATTATGAGCACATCTGTAAGTGTATTCGGTACACCTGAGATGTCTCCCATCGAGAACTAGAGACTTAAGCAAGTTTTAAGAAAGTCAAAATTGCCCTCTGTTCTTTTCTCTGATATTTGGGTTTTAATTCCACCCAGTTACATTTGCTCTATTCTTCTGGTTTTGAAAATCGCTCTTTTTAAAAGACAGGATGGGGGTGGCTGGGTGGCTCAACCGGTTAAGCATCCAGCTTCCGCTCAGGTCATGATCTGGCAGTCTGTGAGTTCGAGCCCTGCATTGGGCTCTGTGCTGACAGCTTAGAGCCTGGAGCCTGCTTCGTATTCTGTGTCTCCCTCTCTTTCTGCCCCTCCCCCACTCACACAGTCACTGTCTCTCTGTCTCTCAAAAATAAATGAAACATCAAAAAAAAATTTAAAAAAAAAGAGAGAGAGGACAAGTTTGGGTAAGTTTGGTGATATTCTTCAATGCAGTGAAAATTTCTCCTCCTAGATTTACAGAATCCAGGCAGGTGCTCAGTGGCCACAGCAAGAATCTATACAAGGTAGCCGGCATCAGACTGTTCTGTCCCCCACCCCCGCTAAGAAAGCACATGATCGGAACACCACACCTTGTGGGCAGAAAGTTCCAGGCAACTAACTGGAGTTGATTCCCGAAGAGGAAAAAAATGGAACTGGGGATAAATGAAATCATATCTGATCATGACTCTGTGGGAAGCAGGTAGGGGCAGGAATCGACGCGGGGTCCAGAAGCCACAGAGACATCGAAGAAGAAAGGGCGAAGAGGTATCAGGTGGGACTGGAGTCCGAAGGGCCAAATGGAAGGTCACCTAACAGAAAAAAGCAAGTTGTCCTCTTTCCAGGCAATTATAACTGCTCAAGCAAGAAGGTCCTGAACAAGAGACTGCAAGGAGGGTGGCCACAAGCAAGGCTGGAGCCCTTTAAAACATGGGCAAAGAGCTCATCTAATTACTTAATTATGCAAATTAAGTAGTTTTAAGTTTAACTTAGCCCTCAATCCCCGGGTTAACACAGGTTAGCATGGAAGAGGATTAAACAATGACACAGACCACTCAGTCCAGTGTTCTTTCCGCCACCCAGTCACCGAGTTCTGGATATGGTCTGCCACCAGCTACCCTCAGACCCTCCACCGTGACCCTCTCTGTCAAAGGGAGATAGCACCTGTTGTACAAAAGAGCGACTGGGAGAAAGAGAAGATGTAAGTAAGGTCAAGTGCAAGTCCCTGGGTCCGAGACACATGCAGGAATATTATCATGTAGTGGTAATTCTGCCTCCCAGAAACAGGCATTCGCTTTCCCAGCTCCGAACTGCCCTTGACCAAAGAGAACAGCCTCACCGAAGAATAATGCCTTCTCCGTAAAGACAGACCACACCTAATGGACAATCCCTCCCCAAAAGGTCATGAAATCCTGCTCCTTTGCCTCAATTTGGGATAATTCTGAGAGGCCACTCCAGAGCCAGAGCTTTTCACGGAACTGGTCAAAGCCTCCTGCAAGTTCGTTAAAGTTTAACTTCTTCCTCTGTCCAATTCTGATTCGGTCACTTACTTACAGGTCTGTTCCCAAGAGCCATTTCCCAATAAAGCTCCTGCAAGGCAAATTTGTCTGAGTCCTTTCCAGAGTCTCTTTCCAACCTAAGACATACCCCAATTACCATGAAGGAATGTGTGCGAACAGGGAGGTGCTGAGAGACGCACTGCTCAAGTGTAAGGAAATGGCCAAATCTCAAGACTCAGGAATTCAGTACAAGTCTGGGATGTCTAGAGAGTTCTGCCCCCCCCCCCCCGCCCCCGGGACAGGCAGATAACCATGGTAGGCCTTCTACCTCTGTCCACTACAGGATATTAGGGGAGACTAATCACCTCTCTGCAGAGGTAACTGACCTCTCTTTAATCCTGGATTAAGGTCTTTAAGAGGGAAACCTGCTTGCCGGTGCCCCACTTAAGATGTTGACATGTACTTAAGAAGAGAACTTGAGTCCCTCCTGCCACTGGCCAAAGGCTTGGGCAACATGACCATCCCTCCATCTCCCTCCACCCCCTACCCACTGTCCGTTTAGCTTAAAGAACCAGGAAGCTTGGGTGGCTAATGGAGCGGACATCATGAAAATCGCATTGCTAGGCACAACACTGGGTGCTAGCGAGAAAGACAGGAAGAGTGCTACGTTAGGGCAGAAGGGGGTGGGGGGATCATGATGAGTTAAGAAGAAATCCTAGCCAAAGCAATGACTGCCCCCAGGTGGGAGGTCTTTGGGCCATGCTAGAGACGCTGCTGTTGCCTCCCATGTGTCCTAGAAGCTTGGTTGGCCAGTGGGGCCAGGCAAGACCGAAAAAGCAGGTGGCAAGCAAAGCCCCGCAGCTCAGTTTTCAAGCATTGTGACCTAGCTCCTCCTAGAAATCAACCCTGAGTCTCCAGGAAGTCACTAAAAGGGCATTGGGAGAATTTCCATAATCTCTCTTGCCATGGGGTGGCACACAAGTATGGACTCCATTTTTCCCATACATGTCCAGCTGTGGCAGTCAGCCTGCTCAGTCACCCTCCCCAAAGGGTCTCGCTGGGCTGCTAATGCTATTGCTCCCAAGATGGGCCCCCCTCCGAGGCAGGGACCCAATATACACTTGATTCTAGATGAGGGCAATGCAGGCTAATGCAGGAGTGACTGACATATGGCAATCCCAAACTCGTGTTATAAAAGCGTCCACCTTCAGGAGGCTAGGCACCTAGAGGACTCTGGCGTGTGACCCTGGATGGGCCTCTGGGCCTCAGTTTCCCCATCTGGTATATGAAGGCGTTGGGTCTAGATGCCCCCCTCATTCCTCACCTCACACATGTCAAAGTGCTAATTAAGAACAAAAAGATGAGCTCTGTGACCACGGCGGGGGGGGGGGGGGGGGGGGGCAGAGCAGGAAAAGGCACTAATGCTGATCTATTAAAGCAGATAGGGCCAGTGACCCAAGCCATGAGTTCCTGGGTCCTAGTCTCTTTCTACTTTCCCCCTTTTGGCCACATCACCGCCTTGAACTAACTGCCTCTCCTCTTCCTACCTCTGCACCTCCAGCCTCTCCAGAGAAGAGCTAAAAAATGCTGTGCTGAGCAGCTGGCAGGTTCTCTCTCCAAACTCCAAGCCAATCCTCATTAGAGAGTTTCGGCACTGCCTGACCAGTCAACACCTCATGGGGGGGGGGGGGGGGGGGTATACAGGTAGGGGCAGAAGAGATGCGAGTAAGGAGGCAGGCTGGTGACACTTACCCGCATATGCTAGGACATCCTGGCAGTACAACACCCTCCAACCAAATTAAATCTCACCACAACCAAATTCCCTTCTCACAGTCCACACAGTGTTGACCCTTCAGCCGCACGCCCCGGACATGAGGCTGCCTAAAGCAGGGGGCGGGGGTGGAGAATAAGCCACTGGCCTGCTGGCAAGGACCTTTCTTCTCCAAAGCTTGAAGGAGTGTGGAAGGCTGGTTACTGGTGGGCAAAGACCAAAGCTCGGCACGGACCCAAACTACAAGGTGGCTTTGAGAATAATTAAAATAAATTTGCGGGGGCGCCTGGATGGCTCAGTTGGTTCAAGCGTCCAACTTCAGCTCAGGTCGTGATCTCACAGCTCGTGAGTTCAAGGCCCACGACTCGGAGCCGGGAGCCTGCTTCGGATTCTGTTTCTGCTCTCTCTGCCCCTCCCCCCTGAACGTGCACACTCTGTCTCAAATATAAATAAACGTCAAAAAAATAAATAAACGTGGGCCTCATGTGGGCCTCACTGACAGAAGCAAATGGAAGAGGTAATCAACTTCCCACAAATAATACTGGTAGGAGTGTACCTAGAAATACTGCCACACTTTACAAGGTCTACTGGTCAGACAAGATAAATAAGACAGCGTGGGTCTGCCCTACACAAAACTGCAGAGTAATTAGATATTTAGACTGTAGGACAGATGCCTCAGAGCAAGCAGGGCATCCCCTATTTGAAAAGAAGGAGGGAAGAAAGAAAGCCAACGGAGGAGCCTTATTTTTTTGTTTCTCCAAAGGGATGTTACCGGGTGGCATAACTGGGTTTGGAATACGAGGGGATATCCTAAGAGTTGTGGCAGCCACACATTGTAAGAGGCCGGCTCACAGAGGGTGAGTTCCTAGTCAAGTTGCTGGTTTCACATCCCCATCTCCTCCAGGAGGGTCCAGATGACCTTCCCAAACCTCCCGACTCATCCGCAGTCAGCATCTGTGGCAAAGCAGGCCCGAGTAGTAGATGATGTCCAGTGAGGCTCCAGCGTGTCAAAGAGCACACGGTCTTCCACTTTTTGTAGGGAAAACCACTGGGGATCTCCATCTGTTTCAATTCTGTACGTTCTTCTTCCCCAGACGGAGAGGTACGGTCTTCCTCTACTGTTAGGGGCCAAAAATAACATCCACAGCCTCTACCCAGCCCCAGCGTAGAAAGGCCTTTTGATCTCACTCAGCTCAGATCCTCACCCAAAGCAGTGATCTCCCCTGCAGCTCCTCTGAAGAGAAGGAAGGGGGGGAAAAAATGGAACTTTTCCATTGGCTTCCAAAATGATGAATCAATATTCTTAAGTGATAGGGCAGGTGGCCAAATCCTTCTCCTGGGGGAGGCTGACAAAATTAGTCTCTCCATCCACTGAGGTCCTGCTCCTGCACATCACTGTGGGTCTCTGAGCCACCAAAGGTATCAAAACCACCTCTCCCCTCCCCCCCCCCCCCAAGAACACAAATGGTCCTGTGAAGCTTCCTGGAAATCTTGTAAAATATGCTCCAGTAGGAGTGAGTGGATGCTAGGAAAACTCTGCCCACTGCCGCGTTCCCTGTATGCTGACATTTGCAATCAAGATGGAAAACATCCACGAGACGTGCCCCGGAGGACTGGCTTGTTTTCTTCTAAATAGTCTAGCATTTGACTCCCCCAAAACCCTTGTATCAGGATCTATAAAATACCACTGCCTGGGTGTATGGCATCAGAACCCTCTAGTCTCCCCACGGCCTTTTGTCCAGCCTTGATGATTTCACAGCACACCCTGGGGCGGGAATGGGGGCCAGGTAGGGGCCAAGTAGAAGTAGAAGAGCCCAGTCCTCCCAGGCTGGGTGTCTCTCCCCCGGCCTCCTCGACCTCACGCCATGTCCACAAGCAGCCGGAGAAATCTGACTCCTGAGTGCAAAGAGAAATGACAGAGCACGGGAAGAAAACGAAGCCCTGAGCTGGATACTTAATGTGGAAAACTCACGTCCAACAGGATCATTTCCAGAAAAGTAACGGTTTTGCAAAACCAAAAAGTTATAATAAAAACTTGTTTGCATGCTCAACCCTAGTGCCTATTTTGGCTCAGTGGTGCCCCTGAGGGTGGCGCCTCCCATGTACCCTTGGTTACACACCACCCCACCCCACCCCTGCTGAGCCCACCACGGACACTTCTGTCCATTCTCCTTCCTTGAGGTCAGGAAAGCTGTGCAGACGGTTCGATTTAACTCAGGGGACCGAGTTGGGTGTGGACAGTAATTATAATACCTTGTATTTATGTCGAGCTATTTCTGGCCTGAGTTTGTTTTCCCATCCTTCAATTCCCTCTGAAGAGGTCAGTCAGCCTTATAGATGTGGCCTCTGGCCTTTCTTGTGATAGCATTCCAATGCTTACCCACATCACCTCTCCTAGAGGTGGAAGCCAGGCAGGGATTTCTCTCCTTACTCTATAGGGCAGGGCAATGGTAGGCCGGCCTTTTCACAGCGAGTCACGGAGATGCACCTGAGAACTGCCAGTCATTTACTGAAGCCACCAAGGCCAGCTTAGCCAGGGGACTTTGCCACAAAAAGACTATTCAAATCATGATCTCTGACCTGGATGATCAGCTTATAGAAAGAAAGAAAGAAAGAAAGAAAGAAAGAAAGAAAGAAAGAAAGAAAGAAAGAAAAGAAAAGAAGGGAGGAGGAAAGAAAGAGAGAGAGAAAGAAAGAAAGACAAAAAAAAGATTTCACCAAAAACGTATATGGTGCTACTGATGTGTTAATTCTATTGTAAGAACTCTATAAACATCAACTCTGTTAATTCTCATAATCACCCTACGCAGCACATACTAGATTATCCCTATATTCCAGGTTAGAAAACTGAGTCACAAGAGAGGTTGAGGAACTTACCCAAGATCATAGAGATAGTAGCTGGTGGGGCCAGGATTCAAACCCAGTGCACCAGCTCCAGGGTATCTGCTCTTAACCACTAAAGAGAGGCTCCCTTGCTCAAATTCATGAGCCCCACCCAGACAGTCTGATTCCACATGTCCCCACATGATTCAGATGGCCAGCCAGGTGTCCAAAGTACTGAGTTAGTGGTTCTCAAGCTATGGTGTGCTTGTTGCTATTCAGATTCTGGGGCCCCGGAGGTTCTAGAACCGGAACCTAGAACGTACAGTTTTAACAAGCACCTAAGGTGGTTCCAGCGACGGCGGTTCACAAAAGGCACTTTGTAGAAAACCAGTCCTGTTGCTTCACCTGGACAAGTAAACAACTCATGGGGCACCTCACTGCAGCCTGCAGAGACCATTCATTCTCCACTAGAGCGGCTGCCCTGGGGGAGGGGGAGCCGGAGGCTGTGTGAGGGCTAGTCTGTTCTTTAGCCTTGGTGACTGAGGCTGCCTTCTGACTGCGGAGGAGGAGGGGAGGGTGGGTGACTGAAGACAGCTCACCGTCCCTCCACACTTGACAGGCTGCACATCAGAGGGGGACACGCGGTTGGTAACGGGAAAAGAAAAAAAGACTGGGCGGTCTGGGCCCCCATCTTCCACTGCCAGAACAATGGCCTCTTCAAATCCCTGGCATCTGAACTGGCAGCCGGCCACCAGGAAAGAAAAGAGCTCGCTGTCCCTTTAAGGACGCCCTCTCTCCGCAAAGGTCAGAAATGCCAGCTCAGCCTGCCCAGCGGCTGCCGTTTTGCCACTTTGGTGCCCCGGGGCCCTGGGCCGTGCTCCTCCCTCCAGCTGGTTCTCTGGGCACCTGCTGTCTTCTGAAAAAGGCAGAGCACCTGGGGGGACAGCTGCCGCTCTAAATGAGGTTCAGCGATCCATCCGGCAGGAACTGCTGATGTGCAGGGAACCCAAGACCTCATTTGCCTCTCAAAATCATCCCCCCCCACCCAGGAGAGTCAGCCCCAAGAAAGTGGAGCTTGGGGGCCAAGGTCAGAAAGATGACTACAGGAGGGGGGATGGGGTCAAAAAGAAAACTGACCAACGAATGGATGCTCCAAGAGAAACATGGTATTTCGTCCAGAAGAGCAAAAGCTGATGAATGAAAGATCCAGAAATCACAAAGAGATGGGGGTAGAGGGTGGAGGTTGGGAGGAAAGGGCGAGGTGTGGGGTGGTGGCAGGCAATGCAGGGGAGGGGTGGGGCAAGGGCTCTCCTCCCACAGGGTTCAACTGCTACCACTTTATGTAACCCGGGCAGCCTCCCTAACTTCCCTGAGCCCCAGTTTCTCTGTAATTTGGCGTTTACTGAAGAGCAAATAAATACCAGAAACTAATAATGGCTGCTATATTAGGGTACTAGCCACTCCACGTGGGTCTCCCAGGCAGCTCAGATGGTCAGACTATGTGCTCAAGAAGCCTGAATCCTAGACCACACCACCGGTTCGAAGTCATCTTGCAAATATGTGCCATGAGGAAAAGGGGCACTCATTTAGCAAATGGCATGGGTTGGTGCAAACCAGGATTCTCCTGGAAAAACAGCTCAAAATTAGTCATCTATTCGTAATATAAAGCAGGGGTCGGAAACTTTTTCTGTAAAGGGCCAGATAGCAAATATATTGGGCTTTGCAGACCACAGAGTCTGCCATCAGCACTGAACTCTTCTTTCCGTAGGGTTAAAACAGCCAGGGACAACATGGAAAGGAAAGAACGTGGCTGTGTCCCAATAAAACTTTATTTACAAGAAGAGGAGGCAGGCTGACGGAGGGCTTTCGTGGAAGAAAGGGTGAAATCCTTACGGGATTTATTCCTTAAGGAATAAAAGATATGGAGGCAGAAACCTATTTCTTGCTCTTCTACGCTGGGATTGTATTGTACCCACTAATTTGATTTCCAAGAAAAGCTTCCGGCCAACACCAGCCAACTGCAATGACTCACGCGGAATCCTTCAGCATCTAGGTCCAGAGTTTGCTTAGCATCTCTTTGCCCTTCCAAGCCCTCTTTTTCTTGTTCTTCTGGACTTCTATTCCTTGAGATTGGAAGCTCGGAAGAGGCAGGGTCTCCTTCCTCGGCAAGGTTAGCGGGGTACTGACCAAATGGCCCACCCTTCGAGGTGTCCTCCTCGGCATCCCTCACCGCGAAAACGTCCACCGCCCGCCCAGCTTCCCAGGCTGCGGCGGGCCGGGGCCCTTCACGTCTGTCCATCTTCCTGAATGGCTATGCATCTCAGTGCTATGCCTATTTTCACTCATTCAGGGGAATGTCTACTGTATGGTGAGTAAACCTTAGAAAAGGCCAACTTCACCTCCGTCTTGAGTGGAGCTGGAAAAAGGCTGATACGGTGCGTCCTCTCAGAGGGCCACCCTCCTGTTCCTTGTGTTCCGTTCCCACTCCCTGGAGTCTTTCTACCCCAGAGCCCAAGCACTTCAAGAATAACTTTCCTCAACTGTACGAACAACGTTTGTCATGACAATTTCTAACTGGCACTAAAAGCAGGGAGCATAAAAAAAGCTGAGAAATGAGGAGACAGATCAAAAGCAAAGGAGGTGGGAAAAAAAAGCAAAAAAAAAAAAAAAAAAATCACTACTTCAAATTAAAAAAAAAAAAAAAAAACTGTTTGCTTACATCATTCTATCTGCATAAAATGACCTCACTCCACGAATCCCTCCTATGCGGCCCCAACCTTCCTTCAAAAGCTCTGCTCTCAATGTACCTTCCCCAGGGCGACTTCCCTGATGAACTCCCCCATATCTCTACAGCATCCCCTGGAATTCTCCAGTGTGGTTCACTGTTGCTTATGTACCTAATGCATGGTGTATGTCAGCCTACGGGTCCTAACCCTTATAATGCCACCTGCTCAAAACCCACATGATAACTTTTCCTTCTTCCACATGTAATTGGCCAGTGCTCTCCTGAGACTGTTGCTTTGGCCAAGGCTCTGCTTCCATGGAACAGCTCCTGCTATCTCACGTTATCGTCAGTGACCTGTTACCACTGTTCACACCACCATTCCTTCCTTCATTCATTCGGTCATTCGTGCGTTCAATAAAACACACGTGGAATATTCACGTGCCAAGCAGTGTCCCATAGATTGTCGTTCATCTCATGTGCAAATTCATTTAATCCTCAGGCCAGACTATTATTAACACGTAACTGGCACACAACAACAGAGGTGATTTCAGAAGGAATTATGGTAAATGCGGGCACCTGCTGGGAAATGGTAGACTGTCGTACTCTGGGAAAGAAGTGCTCGTCTACCTGGTGCTCTGATGCCAGGAAAATGGACGGGACCTATCACAGTCCCCTCTAGGCCTGTGCTGTGTAATTTAATCACCCGGGTTTTATAAAAGTAGATGCAATTATATGTCAAAATGAACCGATGCATTAAACTTAAAAAACCAAATCCCAGAAGGACTCAAAGAAAGCAAAAGTGAATGTGTATACGGTACTGGTTTGGGAGGAACTTTCTGTGAATAATGCCAAACACAGAAACCATAGAGGACAAGAGTGATTAATTAACTGGATCACAAACAAATACACTTCTATGTGCCGAAAACAGCCTGAAGTTAAGACACACCGCCCAGGGAAAATACTTATTACATGTATGACCTAAGGGTGAATATCCTTATTCCAGTCGAGTCCTGAGAGATGAAAAAGACAAACACCTCAACAAGGAGGTGGGCAGAGAACAAAAAGGTATTTCACAGGAGAAATACATGGGTAATAAGGAAATTAAAAGCATGTCACCAAGGATCAAAGAAAGAGACGCAAATGAATGCAACTCTAAGATATCACTTGTGGATTATCAGATTGGCAAAGACTAAAAAGAATGGTAATGCCGAGGCACGCAAGGACAAGGGGAAGGAACAAACACTCATAACTTGCTGGCGGGTGTGTAAATTGGAACGACCTTTCCGAAGGGCAACTTGGCGCTCTGTATTAAAGCTGCTGACCTAGGGGCGCCCCGGCTGGCGCAGTGGGTAGAGCATGCGAGTCTTGATCTCAGGGTTGTGACTTAAGCTCCACAGTGAGTGTAGAGATTACTTAAAAATAAAAACGGAAAAAAAAAAAAAAAAAAGCTGTTGACCTAGAAATCTGGCTTCTAAGGTATTTACCTGAAGAATGTTAGTATGACATTATTTTTAATCTTGAGGAATAAGAAATAACCTAAGTGTCAAACAGGAAGAGAATAGACAAGTACTTGCATATTTGCAATACTGCCCCTTAAACGTAATTATGTAAATCAATATTTATTATTATAGAGAGATCAGATGCTGTTAATTAAAGGATTCCAGAACAGTGTATAGAACGAGTTATAAATTTCACCTATGTTTATCTATGTATAGTATACATAGAAAAAATAGCTCAAAGGATAAAAACCAAAATATTAACAGTGATTATCACTGAGGGGTGGTATTATGATGGACTTCTTTGACTTTGTATTTTCTAATGTTTCTACCAACATTAGAATACGCAGAGGCAATGGGTGATGCAAAAAAACCATAAATATTCAAACAAGTTAAAACTACTGATAATCTTTTTCTGGAAAAAAGCTCTTTACTTCTGATTTTTGGAAGAGAGAAAATATGTAAAAGAACTCTGAAAAGCAGAAAGGACTATACAAATCCAAGAGGGCCATCAATTATCCAGCAAATCTGTTCTGGGCACCAACTATGTGTAAAGCCTTGTAGAGAGCACCAGAAGATAAAACAAAATTTGGAATGACTCTCTCGTTTCGGAAAAGATTTAATATGTTATAAAAGACAGAATGATGCTTTGATCCAAGACTGAAATGATGGGGATCCAACTGAAGTGCACAGAGAATGGGAAAGGACGAATTAATTCCTAACTGGAGATGAGATAAACCTGGGGTGGACTTCTTCAAGGTGAGAATGAAGACAAGTCTGAAAGAGAAATGGGATTTCTACAGCCAAAGACCGGAGAACCATAAGCAAAGGGGTAACATAACCCAAGACTGCAGTGATAGGACACAGTACGTGGGCGACACGCCCCTCGCTAAGGAAAGGAGTGTCGGGATGGTGGGGACAGTAGAGCCCCGTGGAAGTGTGGAGTGACGACGAGGCTGGACAGTCACCATGGAGCCAGAATGGGGAAGGCCTGAAGTGCCATGCCCCAGTGTCCGCTGTATTTTGTAGGTTCCTAGGGGCCAAGTTCAGTTTTAGGGGTTGGAAATCTGACCTGTATGATAGATGAATCATTAATGGACCTCAAGAGTTCCAGGAAGAGATGAGGTTATTCAGCCATAAAAGGGGGAAGAAGTGCTGATACATGCTATGACTTAAACGAATCTTGAAAACATTACACTAAGTGAAAGAAGCCAGTTCATGATTCCATTCATGAAAAGTCCAGAACGGGGGACTCTACAGAGACAGAAAATAGATTAGTAGTTTCCGGGTTGTGAGGGTTGGGATGGGGGGGTGGTGGTTACCTGCTAAAATGTACGGACGGGGTTTCTTTCCGAGGTGATGAAAATGTCCTCAAATTACCCGTCGTCTTGTTGCACATATCGTGAATATACTAAAATCCACTGAATTGTACACTTTAAATGAGTTGTGTGGTATGTGTATCATATCTCAAGAAAGCTTTTAAAAAAAGAAGAAGAATAAAAAGCGATCAGCCAGGTGGCTACTGCAATAGGCCAAGCAAGGAATGGAAGGTTGGTTATGAATTAGGACAGTGACAGTAAGTCATGGGAAAGGACAGAGGACAAACCAGAGAGGCTGCAAAGAGAACTAACTATGTGGAGAATGAGGAAGAACAAAGGAAAAAATAGCTCTGAAGCTTCCAACGTGAATGATTAGGGCAAGAGGATGTGAAGAGAAGGCTGGCTGGGAGATTATCATAAATATGCTTTCTGCACAGCCAGGGGCTTGGCCCCTGCAGGCAGCGAGGAAGCAGAGAGAGAGAGGTGAGGGCCTGGGGTTCCCAGCCCTTCTCCTGGCAGTGGTGGTGAGAGACGTCTTTTGTGACTGGTGACAAGTACCAATTCCGTTTAGCAGGAGGGATCAGCTCAAAAGTGGTCCTAACTTAGGCTTGGAAATATACTCGGGGGAAGGTGCACAGAGAAAGAAGGTTAGGACGGCAATAAACAAGAAAAACCAATTGTACAGCTGCACACACAATAGTGTCAGCATTTAACAGAGCGGAGTACTGCTCTAGGTCCAGAGTTTTGTAAAAAGGAGTACCATCACGGCTTCCATAAACGTAATGGCTCATACAAAGACGGCTCAAGAGGTGAATGGCAGCGGTTAGCTCCTCTTACCAATGTGCCTCCCAGGAATACAGATTTACTCCACTTGTTTATATCAAAGAAGAAGACAAGAGCATGAAGTAGAAACGCTTGGTTCACGGAATCAGAGATTTAAAAAAAAAAAAAAGCCGTTTGAGGGTCGCCTGGGTGCCTCAGTCGGTTAAGCGTCCGACTCTTGATTTTGGCTCAGGCCGTTATCTCACAGTCTCATGAGTTTGAGCCCGACGTGGGGCTCTGTGCTGACAGCACAGAATCTGCTTGGGATTCTCCCCCTCTCTCTGCCTCTCCCCTGCTTGCGCTCTGTCTCTCTCAAGATAAATAAACTTAAAAAACAAAAAAGTCATTTGAACAAGCAAGGGTCAACAGAGACTCCATAAATAAGAGTATGCTTTAGACTCAAAAGATGGCTAAAAAATAATCATCATCACGTGCACAGCAGATCACCTCCAAAAGCCCAGTGGTGACAGTTCCCAAAATTTGCATCCTGGGGCTTGTGGAGTTGAGCCTCTGGGAAACAAAGGCGTTTTGCATGTCATCATGCCACCGGATATAAACTCCGACCATTCAGTAAGGCATAAAGAGTTGAGGTCGCTGCAGGGAAGCTATTATGAAACAGTGAGGCTCCCAGTCTCAGGAGAATGGGTCCAAAAAAAGATCTTAACTGGAAGATAAATCTATTTGCACTCCAGCAGGAGAGGGATCTGAGTCCCTCTGTGGAATTTTCCTACAATATGCAGCACTGGGAGTCCGGGTCTGGCTCCCCACTACTTTAGTCAAGCCCCCCACCCCTCCGCCCCAAGGCAAGGACTGGTTGCTCCTGGTCTTTGTGTTTCTACCACGAGCCCAGTGGGCACTCCAGAAATATTCAAGTAAACAAACAAATAAATGATTAAGAAGAGGACGGCAAGAATCCAGTGGGCACTTGAGACTATTAAAGGGTCCTGTACTCCAGAGAACCTTAGCCTGAAGTCCATGGGCATCCAGAAGAGAGAAAATCTGCTGTTCTAATCTCAACTATCATCTTAGAGATGTGGGCGCTGGTGCCTTGACGAAGAAGGTCACACGCTCACTGAGTGGCAAAACATATCCTAGCCTCCAGTTAAGTGACCAAGTGACCATACCCGGAGGGGGCAGCAGACAGAAGAGTTCCAGCAGCGAGACTGAAATACATGATTTGGGAGGCTGTTAACTTCAAAGAAGGAGTAAAACTGACTGAAAGTAAAACTTTCCTGGCTGTTCCAGGAAAGATCATGATCAGAGTTCTCTGTATCCATCCAGGGCGTGAGAGACAACTGTGGATGTTAAGTATGTGGAGAGCCAGGTTATGACCATGCTCTCTTTTTGCACAATGTCAAACGTAAGACAATGACAATTTTAACAGCAGCTTAACCTTTATAAGGTTACAATGGGCCAGGCCTCCCCCTGAGTACCTGCTCAGGAATTATCTTCCCAAAGCCCTCCAAGGTCAGGTGGGATTAGCTCCATTTTATAGATGAGAAAAATCAAGGCTTGACAGAGTAGGTAACTTGCCCAGAATCACCCAACCAGAAAGGAACAGAACCACCTACGCCTGTCCCTTAGGGTCCCCCACAGAGCTAAAGGGAGGGAGCCCTGTGCTAGGGGCAGCCATTCGAGTCCAGAGTCCGTCAGAACAAAGAGGCACTGCCTGAGAAGTGTAACATACCCGTAACATACCCCCTAGGGGAGGGGGGACGGGGCAAGAGTACTCGGCCCAGGTGCAGGTGCACAGGTACATAGTCAGTGCTCAGTCCCCAAGACCTGCATTTTCTGGGGCTTATCCTCCCAGCCTTTGAATATTTTCACAAATCTTATACAACAAACAAACAAACTGAATGGCTTTCAAATATTTAGGCATTGTTATAATGCTTAACTGGATGACGAACAATGTTTAATTTTTCTCCTTTAAGTTGAACAGCTATACATTATATACTTTCTTTTGGATGCATGATACGTTCTACAAATTAAAAACAAAAAACAAAAGACAATTTTTTTTTTTTAAATAAACCCTGACCCAGCCCCAAAGTGAAGCCACCAGATCAGCAATGACAAGGGTCATGGTTCAGCACAAAAGTGAACACTTTGCAAAACTGTTCTACTATATGATCGCCTGATACAAACGACACCACTCCCCAGAAAGACCACCACACCTCCGCACCAAACCCTTCCTAAATTGTTAAGTTTAAAGCTCTAAACTTTGGGGGCACCTGGGTGGCTCAGTCAGCTAAGTGTCTGACTCTTGATTTCAGCTCAGCTCATGATCTCATGGATCGCCAGATCGAACCCCACTTCAGGCTCTGCACGAACAGTAAGGAACTGGCTTGAGATTCTCTCTCCTTGCTCTCTCTGGCCCTCCCCCATGCGCTCTCTCAAAATAAATAGACATTTAAAAATAAATAAATAAAGCTCCAAATTTCTACCAATAAACACTTTTCC
The DNA here is from genome assembly GCF_024362965.1 of Panthera pardus. Lineage (NCBI taxonomy): Eukaryota > Metazoa > Chordata > Mammalia > Carnivora > Felidae > Panthera > Panthera pardus. The sequence continues at coordinate 94,624,571 of NW_026526677.1, forward strand.
CACTAAGTCAAGTACTTAAGTGTAGAGGTTAAGAGCACAGGCTTTACAGACAGACAATTTCAGTTTTATCCCAGTTCTGCCAATAACCATGGGGTCCTGGCCCTGTTACTTAAACCTCTTTTGAGACACAGTTTCCTTACCTGTAAAAAAGGGATAAATACCACCTTCCCTGTCGAGTTGTGTGAGGGTTACATGAGATAAAAAAGAGAGAAGGGGGGGATAGAGAGAGAGAGGGAGAGAGAAGGGGAGGAAGGGAGAAAGGAAGGGAAGATGGAAAGGGAGGGAGGGGGAGAAGAGAGAGAGAGAGAAAGAGAGAGAGACAAAGAAAGAGAAAGAGAGGAAGGAAGGAAGAAAGAGGTGCACCGGGGCGGCTCAGTCAGTTGAGCTTCGGACTAAACTTCAGCTGAGGTCATGATCCCAGGGTTGTGGGATCAAGCCCTGCGTCCAGCTCCTCGCTGAGGGTGGAGTCTGCTTAAGATTCTCTCTCTCTCCCTCTCCTCTCTCCCCCACTCATGCGCTCTCTCTAAAATAAAATAAATTAAAAAAGGAAAGAGACAAATAAAGAAAAGCTCACAGAAGCATTGTTTTTAATTTGCAACACTATTCTTCTTGCCTGCTCTCAAACCACCCACTTACGCTCCAGGCCCCAGAACATCTTGCCCACCAAGTTTGGAAATACATCTCCACCCTCTGTGGTCATCCTGAACCCGAGGGCTTCTCCCGGCTGAGTACAGCAAGCCCACATGTCTCTGCCTCACCTGTGAGACGATCCTATCTGTAGGTGGAACCTGTCTTACCATTTGAGTATCTACCCCCGTGTCCCCACACACCCCTGCATTCTGATCAGGACACGCAGCTCTTGCTTCCTGCCACCAGGCCCTCACTGTGGTTTCTGTGGTCTAGTTCTTGCTTCTTCCCTGTCTAGTTCTTTCTCTTGAAATTTCGGGCGTCCTCGTCGTTCAAGGCTCAACCCTCAGGAGGGCTGGGTGGCTCAGTCGGTTGAGCATCGGACTGACTCTTGATTTCGGCTAGGGTCATGATCCCAGGGTTGTGGGATCGAGCCCTGCGTCAGCCTCCGCATTGAGCATGAAGCCTGCTTGGGATCCACTCTCTCTGTCTCTCCCTCTACCCCTCTCCCTGACTCACGGTCTCTCTAAAAAATAATAAAAATAAATACATACATACATACATATCAGGCACTCATTCTACCTCCTCTTTAGCCCTTCTCCATTTACTTTGCTCATCACTGCTCTCTCCCTCTCCGTTCTTGCATACCTTTCTAGTTGTAATTCGTCTTCATTAAACACCTTCATAGATTACCTTGCCAAATTCTTCTAACTTTTCAAGAGTATCAGTCTTCTCTCTCCTCACGGGCAAAGCCCGTGTTCCAGCTGCTTTATAACTGTGGTGGTTAAGAGCACGATCTTAAGTCAGACTGCCAGCTTGAACACTTTAGGGGCTGTGTGATCTTGAGCTGATGACCTAACCTCTCTGTGCTTCGGTTTAATGATTTGTAAAATCTACACCATAATAACATATAGATCAAAAAAACAGCTCTGGGCTAATATATAGAAAACATTTAAGATACGCGTGATATAGTAAGTTACGGTAGAAGTATTAGCTATTACTATTAATATCCTTATCCTTACTATTATCCTTATCCTTACTATTAATATCCTTATCACGGTCACCGTTATGGTTTTTTGAACACTGTTACAGCGTTTTGAATAAGACCGCTAGCTCTACTAAAGTATCCAGTGAAAACATATCACTTTGCTGCATTTGAGAGGCATCTTTATCCGTCTAAACTAGGGGGCAGCAAACTTTGTGTAAAGGGCTAGACAATAAATAGTCTAGCTTTGTGGGCCATAGGTGTCTGTCGTAACTGCTCAGTTCTGACACTGTACCACGAAAGCAGCCACAGACAATGCCATACACCAACGAGTGTGGCTGGGTACAAATAAAACTTTATTTATGGACATTAATATCTTAATTTCATATAATTTTCACATGTCATGAAATACCACTCTTCTCTTGATTTTTTTCAACCATTTAAAAAATGTAACAACAAACAAACAAACAAACCCCCAAAACATACTTAGCTGCATGAAAACAGGCAGCAAGTTGAACTTGACCCCTGGCTGTTGGGTGCTGACCCCCTGGTCTAAGGTTACACAAGTCCTTCCAAGACATTTCAAATCAAGGCCTTTATCCTACAGGCAATAAGAAAGCCATCAGCGGGTTTTCAGGAGGGGGGTGGGCCCATGGCTGCACTTCCATAAAAGCAGCTATGTGGCCATGACTGGTGCCCAGCAAGACTCCTGGTTCTCCTCCCCTCCTGCCCTTCAGAAGCCTACTGTTTCCCGGCCTTCCTGTGGTCAGGCCACTTGATGACCATGGACCATGCTGAAGGGCAAGGGCAGCGTGCTCGCTTCCGAGGAGAAGCACCGAAGAGCCAGGCTCTCCTGCCCCCTGACCTCTGCAGTGACTGCGGAGGGGGCGCCAGGAGATCTACGGCCTAGATCACCGAGCCACCGTATGCCCCACAGAGGACAGCCTCCCTGGGGTCTTTTCCAGAGCCTCAGAGGGGCTTGCAGTGCTCAAGAGTTAGCTTATGATGAGTCAAGCTACTGAGTTTGGAGGGGGCGGGGGAGGACAGTGGTTGCTGTCAGAGCAGAACCTAGCCTACCCAGTTTAACTCAACATCTTTGTGCAAATAGGAACCAAAGAACAGCGTTAAGGGTAAGGACACATAACGACATCTAGCAGTATCTACTTTACCCAGTCTTTCACCTTAGCTCATTTGGGAAACAAACGTCCGGCCTTCTGGACAAGGGATCAGAAGTGTTCTATCACAAGAAGCCCCAAACCATCTCTTCCAAAAATGAAATTCAATGACAAAAAGTCTCCGAATGGCCAGGAGAAAGGGTCTCTAACCAGAACAAAGAAGCCCAAGTGCCCCCTATCCGCGGGGGGGGGCGATCCACTCAAAGACCCCCAGCGGACCCCTGAAACCACAGGCAGACCGAACCCTATACAGACGACCCTTTTTCCCACAGGTACACACCTGTGATTAAGTTTAATTTACAAATTAGGCACAGTAAGAGATTAACAACAAATAATAATAGAACGATTATAATATACTGTAATAAAAAGTTCTGTGAATGCGGTCTCTCTCATCCACACACACACAAAATGCCTTATTCTTCTATACTCACCCTTGTTGTGATGATGTGAGATGACAAAATGCCTACGTAAGAGGAAGATGTGAGGGGGACAGGGGGGTGTCATGGCACTGTGTTGGGCTCCTACTGACCCTCTGAGGACACGTCAGGAGGGTCACCTGCTTCCAGACCACAGCTGGCCACGGTAGCTAACACCTCACGAAGCAAAACCACGGATAAGGGGGGACTGCTGTCCCTCCAATCTGATTTGCTTTGACACCATCCCTGTCAACCATCTCCCACTCTAATACAGTACATTTCTTTCTCCTTAGACTAATGCTAATGGTGGCAAGAAGAACAATAAATCATGTGGCCTGCCATTCATTTCAAGCCAGGTGCAGTTCCCAACGTAGAAACCTGGGTAAGAGGTGGGAACGGCCCACCCTTTGAAAAAAAAAAAAAAAAAAATCTGTAGAGTCAGATCACAGCTGTCCTGATCACTCATGGGATTTAAATGCTTAGGTGACCGGCACTCCGTGCCCTGGATGTGACAGACCATGGGGAAATCCCCGATTCCCATCCCACCAAATAATAAAGTAAATCTTGCACTGTTAGCTAGAGGGTGTGCCTGCTGGGGGATGTTTGTAAATGAGCATTTAATATTTTCAAATGAAGGTTTTTTTTTTTTTAGTATTTCCTGCTGGCTAGGGAAGCACACCAGAGTCCACATTACGAGCGACTGCTCTGTAAGAACTGTGGCCTTTTTCTAAACCATGAGTGAAAAGGAAGCTGACAGACAGACTAATCCGCCCAGCACTGTCATTTAACCCTGCTTTCAAAACAACTACCACCCAAGGCAAACAGAAATCACCTACCAAGGCCACACAGCAGGCGAGGAGGTGGTTACAAGGTTTGGATTCTTCAGAGTCCAGTCGGCTCTCCAGAATCTCAAGCTACTGAGCGACCCCAACCTTCACTGCAGCTCACCTCCCGGTAAGCATCTGAATGCCTTGGGAAGCCTGGCTCTGAAGGAGGTCACACGCAGGCCTTCCTCCTCCTCGAGAGAAAATGTCTCACAGAAAGAACCTCGAATGAGAAAAGTATAACCTGGTCTGGACCCTCCCCAGAGAAAGAAATTCCAAACTTTTTCTTTATGTCTAACTTAAATCCTCCCAGGCACCGTCACCCGTTTCTCCTTTCACGGGTCTACAGCAGGGCTAAAGAAGGAACAGTGTTCCACTTGTTTGCAGGTCCGAAGGAAAAAAAGCATACTGGACGGCTGATCTTTGGTATCTAATGAAATACGGATGATCACAAATCTCCATGAAACACGGAGGAAATCGAAAATGAAGTTCGGTCCCCGCTACCTGGGGAGGCCCTAAGTGAGCAGGGTCCCTCACACAGCGCTCACATTCCTCAAGAAACGGGGTGAAAGCTCACTCACCTGCTCAAACACAAACAGGAGCTCAAAACTTCTCTATGTGCGGACCACGGCCTGGCCACAGAAATGCTTCCCCTGCAACGTGTCGAGAACTGTACTCTCGTTCCTCTATTTTCCCAGAACCACATTCTTGCAGCACATGGGCTTTCCTGAAGGTCTGGCAGAGCCTCCAGGCTCTGTGAAGACCGCACCCACCAACCCCAACAGATGTGAGGACCGGGAACACAAGGACAGCGAATGAAGACAGATGTCACTGCAGTCTGCCAAGTCCTCTGGGGGCCAAAACAATCTGTACATGGGGCACTCCACCACACTGGAGAGCTTCTTGGTGTTGGGACCCTACAGGGTTTAGGAATATCTTTACATATTTCACACACACATACATACATACATACATACATACATACATACATACATACATAAATAAATAGAAACTCTGTAGACGCTCAGGACTGGTGAATGCTTCTTTAAAAACATTACACGGCTTCCAAATTGTCTGTGCTCCCAACTCTGCTTTGGCACGGCCCCATGTGTTTGCACGTGCCGTCCCCTCCACCGTTGCCCTTAACCTCGTGCACCAAGTTATCTGAAGACAGAATCACAGAATCATCTTTGGAGAGAGTCTAAAGACCCTGTCAGGGGAGGCTGAAAAAGCAGGATTTCCCTCTCACAATCCAGCCGCTGTCAATCACGGCCACGTGCCTTCATCAGCGTCATCCAAAAGCATCTCCTATGATAACCTCCCAACACCATGAGGGGCAGTATTAATGCTGTACAAAGCACAGCCTCTACTTACCTAACATTGGCCAGGCTTCGAACCCCCCACTCAAATGCCAATTACTCTGGGAAGCTTCCGGGTCACCCCAGCTGAAATGAATCCCAGCCTCCTCTCAATGTCTACAGTGCTTGTTGTCTATTGCATGTATCTGTTCTTTAGCATTTACTGACTTGTTTTGGAGAGAGAGAGAAAGTGTGTGTTTGTGTGGGTGTGGGTGCGCGTACAGGGTGGCTGAAACTTATTCTATCTGTGAAGCTACCAGTCCCTAGAAGTCAGAGGCAATGCCCTTACATTTTTTTAGCCCCCACAATGCCTAAGCACAGGACTGTGAAAATAATAATTACTTGGCCAACATTTGTAGAATGAAGGGAAGAATGAATAATGGATGTACAGACCCTGACTCTGCCCTCTGGGAGAGTAGGTCTAATGCAGATACAATTGCTCGCAAAACTGTTGCTCGCTGTTGCTCGCAAAACTAAATAAGAGTCCAGTAACAGGAGTGCACCCTACCTTTTTCATTAACCAGTTGCATGAATTTAGGCAAAACTCTTTACTACTCTGTACCTCGGTTTCCCTGGTTCTCAAATGGAGATGTCAGCTGCTTCGTGGGGCCATAATAAGGATCAATTAAGATAATGCATTTCCTTATACTTTTTTTTTTTAAGAAACTTGTTTTTTTAATGTTTATTTTTGAAAGAGCACGCTGGTGAGGGAGGGGCAGAGAGAGGGAGACAGAGGATCCGAAGCAGGCTCTGTGCTGATAGCAGAGTCCAATGTGGGGCTCAAACTCACGAACCATGAGATCATGACCTAAGCCAAAGTCGGGAGCTTAACCGACTGAGCCACCCAGGCACCTCACTTCCTTACACTTTTAAAAGTCTAACTAAAAAAATAAGTATAAGGCAAGGAGACCACAAAGCAGGGGGGAAAAAAGCGCCAATATATGGTATTGCTGCATGCAGAGGAAAATGATCTATAGAAAAGCAACCAAGAACAGGTGAATCACTAGGGAAAATTACCCACAAGTCCAAAGCCTGATTCCTATCTGTACACCCTCTCTGTGACTCAGTTTCCTCGCTCTGTAAAATGAGGATCTTAACCACACTGCCTTTGGCACTATAGGACTTCACGTATGTGAAGTGCTTGATATGGTCCTTGACACCCCCGTAAGCACTCAATAAATGTTAGTTGCCATTTTTATTCTTTTTTAATCAGCATTATTATCATTTTTTAATATCACTAACACATAGTAGGATTCCAGAAATGTTTCTAGAAGTGACTCAAACACCCAATTAATTCCATCTTCTTCCGTACGCGGATAACATTACCCAGCACAGGGTAGCCAATATATTTGGTCACCTTGTTCCTACCAAGTCTCCCCATGGACACAGAAGGACTCTGACAGGGGATACCACCAAAGGGAGCCGCATTTCAAGCCCACACATTCACAATACAACTACAACGTTGGCCCCTCGACCAAAATGGACCAATAGATCTGCACCTAATGAAAGAAAGAGGGAATCGTAGGATCTAACACTAGCCAGGCAGATATAAACGACAAAACTTCCCCATCTTTGTAATATGGTATTTGGCTGAAAAAGACAAGGTTACCCCAATTACAGTTCCCAGCATAACAATGATCTCCTGGTGAAATGCATCAAGAGATACTCAAGGCAGATTTTTAAAGGCACATGTCTCTGCATGTCCCTGAGGGACCAATAGGGGCTGAGCAGAGAAGCATTTCTGTGTTAAAGTGATGTCTCATCCTGAGAGACAGCCAGGCACCCCTTCAGTCCCAACCGTGGCTGCTGACAGTAGGGGCATGGAAGGACACGGAGGGATTTCCGAAGATGAGCCCAGCACCCCCACTCTCCCAGCAAGACCTGGGTCTTCCTTGGAGGCCTCATCCAAGTTACAGGCCCAGCTTGGCTCGGCTGAGGGACCAAGGGGCGGCTCTGGGTGCTGACTGGGCCTGGCATTCCCAGTGACAACAGATTCTGCTAATGCCTTTCCAATCCTGAAGAACAAGGAACCTGGCCCCAAGAAAGCAGGAATGGCATTGCAGTACCTCTACGTCCTTTTCTCAACCTCAGGGGGGTGGGGGTGGGGGTGGGGGGCCTTCAGCACAAGAGCTACAGATAGGAGGGAGTGATACCCAATCTTGAGAAGAGACTACAGGCTGGGGGCGGGGGTAACTGACTATTCACGACCTCAGTTTTTAAGAGTTAAGCTCACAAGAACTAAGCTCCTCCCTTTCCTTTCCGCAAAGTACCTTTTGAAGACCCACCGAAGAGCCCTCTTGCCTAGAGGAGGGCTGGGCTAGATTAATCCTGTTAGACTTTAACCTAGAGTAGGAGGTTCTGGAAGGCCAGATGTGAGCTAGAGCCAGGATAGGACGACATGTATTAAACTGCTCAGTACCTACCCCGATTCTGGAAATCACCCTCCCAACCACAGAGATCATTTCCCATGGTCCCACCATGGAGTGCGGGTGGATGGCTGGGAGCCACAAGGAAGGCAGGGCGCATCCCCGCAGGAAGCTTTCCCAAACTCTCCTCCTCCCACCCTCCCTGTCAAGGAGAAAGGCACCATCCCCAGCCCAGAGAGCTGGTCCCCGGTAAGCTGCACACACTACCCCGTGGGGAGGGCCAGATCCCTGCCGTGACAAAGTTTCCCAGGCGAAATCTCCAGTTTCTCAACCAGATAAAAAAGCCAATTCACCCACCCACCCACCCGATTCCGAGGAGGAAAGGGAGAGGTGAGGGTTTTATTTTTAAAATGGAAGGTAAAAATATTCTGACTGCTTCTGCGGCTACCAGACAGCTAGCTCACATCCCAAGCAAGAGGAGGCTCTAATATCCCAACATCAGGCTCTGCAGGAGGTGCCTCCAAAGCCCCAAGGTGTGTGCGTGGTAGGCACGGCAGAGGGGCCACCCCACTCTCCTTTGGACGCCAGGCGTGCCAGAGGTCGGGGCCTGGTCCTCCCGACTTCTCAGAGAGAAGCCTCGAAGAGATCAGGGCCTGCCCGCTGGGATGAGGGTACCCTATGGAGCAGGGTGAGCAAGGCCCCTGGGGCTGGCTGTCAGGCTGGGTAGAGTGCCACTGCCCCCACCACCGGCCGGGCGTGACCCAAGGGACCCTTCTTTACCAAGTTCCCTCAGCATGCACCACCCATCAGGTCCCTCAAAGTTGGAGACTCTTTCCAGCTGCACTTGGATTCTCTTCACAGCCCCCCAACTTCCACCAACCCCCTCCCCCAGGGAAGATGCTGGCAAAACATTAACTGCAGCGGGGTAGAAGCTAGGATGAGCCAGGGAGAGTGACCCAACTTTGTAGGGTGTGCGGCCCCCGTCTTGACTCCTTGAGAACCATGGAGGGGTGGGGGGGGACAGGCCTGTGTGAAGGAGACCTCGAGGATGCTCAGGTGCTGAGGAGGGACATGGGGTTGAAGAACGATGACGAAGAGGAAGGGGCCGTACCCCTCTCCTCTACTTACCAGGATAGCTTGAATCCTTTCATTAGTACAGGCACGGTAATCCACTGACCGTGTCCTTAGCATCCCCGTGACAGCTCCGGAGGTCCCAGGACATATTGGAAAAGATGACGAAGTCCCCAAAGAACAGAAGCCCATGTAATGTGACTTGAACACAGAGAGAGAAAGAAGACAGAGAGACAGAGAGAGAGCCAGCACCAGCCAGAAGAACCGCGGCAGGCTGGGCTCGGAGGCCAAGGGCAGCCTCTGCAAATCCAGCCCCGGGGCTGGAGCTGCCTGCGGAGCCTTTGCTGCCACTGCCAGCTTCTGATGGGGACAGGCAACGGCAAGGCTGCAAAACAAGCCTGGAGTGGCTGTCAACAGGCAGGCCGGCCGGCCACCCGCCCACCCTCGCCTCCTGCCGGCTCAGAGCAGCCTTGGGGGGGAAAGGACCCAAGGAGAGCCCGGCAGGAGAGCAAGAACCGAGCAGAACCTGCACCTCTCTTCCCCCAGGCGGCGGCTCCCGCAGCTCCATATAATCTCCTCATCAATGCAGTACCCAAGCAAAGCACTGCCAGCCACTTCCGCCCATTTAAAGACACAGCACATGTTTTGTCCCGGGATGGGACAGAAAGTCAGGGAGAGGGTGGGCGAGCAAGGTGATGCCCAAGGAGGAAGAGGAGAGGGGGCAGGAAGAGCGCGAGTCGGGCACTTCCATGAGCATCCATCCAAGGTGTTAAAATGCCACACCCCGGGGCGGGGGGGGGGGGGGAGTTGGGGGGGGCGGGGGGGGGGGTGGAGCGGAGCGCTGACCCCAGGCCCTCTGCAAACGTCCGGAATCCCGAGCAGACCTGAAAGCGCCCCCCCCCTCCCTCCTCCCCCCCCCCCTCCTCCCGCGGTTAGTGCCTAGAGGCCCAAAGGCGAGCTGCTCAAGACCACCTTAAATAGAATCCTCACCCTTTCCCCAGCAAGGCGGGGCCCGCGCAGCAATGAGATCCCAAGCAGTTCAAGGCACACGGAACACACAGTTCTCTTCCCCTTCTGGGGAAAGTGCTCGGCCCCAGGGCCACCACTTTTGGGGCGCATGGTGAGGCAGCAACTTATGGTGGTCCAGCAGCGCCCCAAGTCACCTGGGGCCTGGAATCCTTTTAAGGTGGCCACGAGGGCCTGGTGTGGGATCTCAACAACATTTTATCACCAATACCGGGCTCTAAGATGATTCAGACCAGACACAGCATCAAAGAGAGGAGGCACTGAGATTTTCAACTCCAACTAGAACATACAATTCGCTCTTAAAATCCTCCAACCTGGGCCCACTGTGTTCCAGCCCCAGCAACTTCCGTGGCTATGTGACTTTCTTTTTTTTTTTTGGCCTCCCCTAGATTGCGGACTATCTGGGTCAGTAATGCGGATGGGTGAGAACAAACAAAGAAGAGATTAATTATGAAATAGCAACCTCCAACTGAACCATACTAAGCCTTTACCCTGAAACTTGCCTCAGAGCAATCTACAGACACCCATACGGGTTGTGTGCACATCATCTATACTTGACCCCCAAGGTGATAGACAGTCTTAAGAAAAACCAGAGCGCAAGATCCCCACTGGTAACGCTCGCTGTACTTGTAATTACTTATTACCTGCCTTTTTAGATGGTAAACTCTAAGTGGGCAGGGACAGTGTGTGAGTCCCCCATCTCACTGACTTAGGATGGCTTATATACACTAGATACTATTAGCAAGAGTTTAATTGAAGTGGCCTTATTCGAACCTAACTAAAACACTGCAGCCTCTCTCCAGGGTCCAGATGGTCCAGCAAAAACACCCTTTAAGGGATCCTGAGCTTTTAGAGATGTACTCTCAAAGCAGCCCTGGCCTATGGAATTCTCCTCCGTCCACAGACCCAAGCCAGACAACACTGAAATGCTCTCAAGACCTCAGAATACATCTTTAGTTATGTATCCAGGCCATTCTTTCAACTTAGGTATTGTAGGGCTGCATAAGTTCTCCTTTACAACCTAGGTTATTCACTCCAAGGGCCTCCAGGGACCAATGATGCCAGCCTCTAGGCAAATGGCACCTAGAATTCTCTAGGTAGATGAGAATACTCTCATCCTATCCCCCCTGATCACAGGTAACACATGAAATCTGAATCAAAGCTTTCCAAGTATTACATTAGACACACATTACTAAATAGTGAAAATTCTATATTTTTCAATAAAAATTTTAAAAGCCGTCAAATAAAAAAAAAAAAAACTCCCTTGCAACTACTAATAAGAATTTTGGGGGAGCTTATTTATGTCAGGCATCGTGCTAATAAGCATTTTACTTGTATTATCTCACTTAACACTCACATCCGTATTATGAAGTAATGACTATCAGTATTTTTCAGATGATGTTATTGAAAATTAAGACTGTAGCATCTGGATTTGCCTAATGCTAAATAACCAACAAGCTGCAAGCCTGAGACTTGAACTTGGGCATGTTCAAACCCAAAGTCCAGTCTCTTAATCAGGATGTATGCTTATTTAAAAAAAAAAAAAAAGAAAAGAAAGAAAGAAAGAAAGTCTGTGAGACAGGCTAATAAGGGCCCACATGCTCCCAGGGCAAAAAGAATCCAGGCAACAGGTAAAAAAAAAAAAAAAAAAAAAAGATGCTAAATCAAGTTAGCTGCTTCTTTCTATTACTATTGCTGATAGGTCAGTACATGAATGTGATGGGAGGAACATGAAAAGGAGAATCTAGTTGGTTGCGAGACCATCAACTGCCTCAAATTCCCCTTGGCTCTTTCCTGTTTCTGTAACCTGGGCTCTTCACAGAGCTCGGCAACCTGGCTCCATTTTTGTGGTCCATAAGAAGATCTCAAAATATGACCCAAATAGGGCTTTAAAGAGCCATGGGATTGCCAGCTTTCCTTGAAATATATTTAAAGAATAAGACCAAGCAAAATGAAGAGGTGTTCATCATTTAATGTATCTTCCCTCTTTGATCTTCTCCTAGAGGGCAGACAGTTCTGTAGGTTCGCCAAGTTTCCTGACCGGTAAGGTGTCAGCACTGACATCATTCTAGATGACTGTGGGGGTGAGTACACAGGTTAACGGTCAGGCAGGTGCTTTCGATTCTCCTGCTTCCGCCTGAACTGCAATCTGGCTGCTCCTTGAGATCTGTATTTCAGGAAGGATAAGAACTTTTACGGAAAAGAAGGAAGAGTTCCATTTCCGGCAATATGGCAGACTAGCTATCCTAATGGACCTTCCTGCTAAAAACAACTAAAAATGCTGGATGAAAGAAAACATTTAGAAAGAAAAATAGAGAGGAAATTTTTAAAAAAATACTTGATGAGCTATCGAAACAATAAGACAAATTTAGAAACCATAAATTCAGTGAGGGCAGAAACTCAGACAATTAAAGAAAGCCTTACAGATATGTTTTCTAGAGAAGGCACTTGTGGCACCCGTAAAACGGCCTTGGTTTTCTGGACCTCACAGAACACAGTGAGCAGAGACAGTGCACAGGCCCACTAATGGGAGGAGGAAAGGGGAGATCACCTCATACAGTAGGAGGCCCTGCTGGCCTCCCCTAACCCTACAAGTGAGCCTCCAACAAACTCCCACATGCTGCTGAGGAACTCAAAGACAGGCCTGTCTTCAACCTTGGCAGAGACCAAACAATCTCCCCTGATAAATCATAATTACCAACTGATCCTCACACAGGCGGCTGCCTGAGGACTTCCTAAGCAATTCACACACACACACACACACACACACACACGCACAGTGTCCAGAAAGGAGAAGGCGGATGAACTCCACCACAGTAAAATGAAGAACATCTGATCCTCAAACTGATTATAAAGAGGGAGAAAAGACCAGGCTTTCCTGGGAGAAGATAATTGCAACAAATGTAGCTGAAAAAGGAATTTTAGTTCACAGAATTTATAAATATAAATAAAAATATCTACAAATCAATAGGAAAAAGAAAAACAATTAGATAAAAAGACAAGGGATTTGAATAAGCACTTTCAGAAGAGGAAGTGATCAATCAATACACATATAAAAAGGTGCTCAACCTCATTAGCACTCAGGAAAAAGCAAGCTTAAAATGCCAATGAGGTGCTAACTTTGTACCTATCTGATTGGCAAAAGTTAAGAAGTCTAATAATATAAAGGTTGGAAAGGAACCGGTGGAGGGGGGCCTGGGTGGCTCAGTCGGTTGAGCGTCCAACTTCGGCTCAAGTCATGATCTCGCAGTTTGTGAGCTCAACCCCCACATCAGGCTCCGTGCTGACAGACAGAACCTGGACAGAACCTGGAGCCTGCTTCAAATTCTGTCTCCTTCTCTCTCTCTGCCCCTCCCCTATTCATGCTCTGTCTCTCTGTCTCTCTCAAAAATAAACATTAACCAAAAAAAAAAAAAAGGAACCCATGGACATGTATACAGTGGTTCAACTACGTAAGCAAACCATTTGGTATTTATAGTAGAGTTCAAGGAATGCATCCCCTAACACCTGATGGTTCCATTCTGCCAAATGAAGAAGCTCCCATTAGGAAATGTTCGAGAGAAACTTCACACAGCACTCACTCTGTGTGGTAACACGGTTTGTGGAAACAAACCCCCAAACCTGGAAACAAATGTCTACCGACAGCAGAAAGGATACACAACTAGCATTTTCTTAAAGTGTGAACAGTCTATAACATTCAGAAAATTTATAAGTTACTGTCACGTGCAACCAAGCGCACGAATCTTGGAAACAATGTTGAACACGGAAAGCAGATCAAAATGAAGAAAGCATGACGTATGATTGCATGCGGATACAGCCACAGGACAAACACGTAACAAGATAGATGCTTCACATTCATGTATAAAAAGGTACTCAACCTCATCAGTACTCACGAGTATCCAGATATTCTCTATCTGTATAGCTAGACAGTGTGTATCCATAAAATGGAAAATCAAGGAAGTGACAAACTCAACATTCTGAAAGGTGGTCAGTGGGCAAGAACATGGAGTCAGCAGGACAGGTAAGAAGTACACTGTTTGTTGTTCCTTCTTTCTGTATACTTTTTATGTACTTTTTTATAAATAATCTTTGTCTCTGTTCAATATTTAGCAAAAAACAATTTAAAGATAAACAACATAACTGGACACACCTGACACCAATCTTCTTCCAATCTCTGTGAACAGAATGGATGAGAGAGGAGGGCGGTGGCGGGGAATGGCTGACTGGGACAACGATTCGTGTTGCGTTTTCAACATGAATTTTCAAAATCTAAGTTCAAAAACCTAGCCTTCCCAGGCTCATGGATATTCATTCCAACGTCTGTTGTGTTTCTAAGGTCTGATTAACAGAAGGTTGAGCTGTGTCCCTCCAAACCTCTTGCTACAACGGTTTCTTCCAAACTTTACTGGGTTTGGAATATAGGTTAGAAAAAAAGAAAAAAGAAACTTTGATTTTAGCTGCTTTGACTCTCTCCTGGTCTCCAAGTCAAGCCTTAAGGTCTCACCACGTGGGTACTGCTCCTTTCCCAAGGCAACGAGAACAGGACTGATGCTCCTCGCCTCATCTGTAAGCAGGCACTGGACTGGCAGGTCTTTCCTTCGGAGCATTACCACTCTGCAGACCCCCAAGGCCTCGGCCAAGGGAAACGTGGAGTCCACGAACCCACCACAGGATTCAGTTGCCCTGACTCCCACCCCTCAGTGGCTCTTTCCACCACCAGAAGCTCACGCCTCCTCATGACCTTGGGGAGTCACCGGGAGCCCATCTGGGGCAGAAAACAGACAGTGGACAGGATCCCCGGGCTCCCCTTCTATCCGGAGTCTCTGGGTTCTGCGCTCGCCTCCCGAGGAGAGGAGAGCCGCAGGACCAGGGCAGTGCCGCATGCCTCCAGGAGCTGGCAAAACTGGGGCAGAGCCTTGCTGCAGTCACACGTTGGGGAATCAAAGCTCCAAGCTCAGGCAGGGGAGTCGGCAGGCGCTGAGAGTGTTATATTTAAGGAGCATTTTGGAGGTCAGGAAGCTGGTGAGAGGAGCAGCGGGGGAGGAGTGGCGTCCTAAACACTGCATTTCAACAAGCCTCCTCGTCCTCCAGCCAGAATCCTCTTCCAAATCCCAAACTGCAGTCAATAGAGCCTGTGTGAGGGGGACGGCAGATGGCCAGAGCGGCACCCGATCAGGTGCTCCCCACCACTTCCCTGTCCCCTCCCTCCCCCCCCCCCCCCCCCCCCCCCCCCCGCCACTATTAGTCACTGGCTCTGGGGTGACAGTGTGGGCTGCAGGCATTGGCCTTGCCTTCTGGTCTGTTCATCTGTGTCAGCTCCCAGCCGGGAGCTTCCCGAGCCCGCCCCTCCTCTCCCCTCCCGTGTGGGGGACTCATGTGCACACCCCTGCCCTCCAGCCCCACCAGTCCACTGTGGAGAGGGAAGAGGCGGGGAGGGGAGGGGTGGCCCAGGCCACAGAGCAGCAGAGGTTGAGAGGTTTGTGTGGAAAGCAAGTGGGGGCTCGGTTCACTTCAGGCATGCTTCCTTGGGCCTCCATGACCCCAGGGATTTACTCGGGGGGCTGGAGCGAAATAAAAAAAAATCAAAATCGAAAATGGACAGACTCACCTCCTCCCCATCCTTCTCTGCCCCTCCTTCACAATCTGCTAATCCAGAATGTTCCAACAGGATGGGCAAGGGCAGAGCCAAACTCCAGCCAGCTTCATCCCGCCCCCGGCTGCTTCACCAGCACAGCTGACTGGAGAGGGAGGAAGACAGGATAGAGGCAGCCTGTCCACTCTAGAGCCTAAAGTGGGCCCCCCTACATTACGTCCTGTGAGTCTCACAACGCCCCGGGGAGGTGTCACTGAGCCACATCTAATGGAGGAAGACACCGAGGCCCGGCGAGGTCTGCTTCTCTTCCTACCGCTGGTGGCTGCTCCTAGAGCCACAAGACGAGGGGGTGCCGCGGTTGGTAAAATCGGGAAAAGCGAAGAGGTGAAGCCCAGTGCCAGCAGCACAAACCCCCTCACCTCTCCTCAGCCACCTCTCCTGCTCACCTCACTGGCAGAGCCCAGCTAACCTACGTCCCTCCCTCTGTCCCGGCAACTCTGGACATCCCTCCTCCATGGCGACCGCCTGACTTCCTCGTGCCCGCAAGGGCTGGCGACGGAAATCCCAGAGAGGACCCCCTCGCTCTGGCCTACATCTCTATCCCCTTCCTCTCCAGAATCTCTCCCCAGCTTCCTGAACACCTGCCCGCCTGCCTCAGTGCTGGCTTCTTGGGATGTCTTCTTCATTAGCGTGTTCTCGATCACAAGGCTCTCTGCTGCTAGACAGAAGGGCGGCCCCCAGGTGGTAAAGCCCCCCCTGTCAGGAAAGAGGCACACACCTTCCAAAACCCCCCACCCACCAGGAGAGGGGACCTCGCCTGACTTCCCTCATTCTAATTACATGCATAACAAAAGAAAACATCGCTCCTGCCAGATGGAAGAAACAAGGCAGATTTCTAATTACCCACCCTGATCCTCCTGGTTTATCCTCAGGAGAAATTCAGGGTGACTGATGGCATCAGGGACCCAGAAGGGAGCTTATAAACTCAGGTTCTCGCGGGGAGGGAGCGCCCAGACGCCCACGGCCAGCTGCTCCCGCTCTCCTCCCACCGAATGGAGACTTCTCCTTTCTCATCTAAGTTACGCTTGAGAAGGACTGTTAACAAACTGATGAACTCATTTCAACAGGGAAAGACTCCTGGCCAAGGACGCAAGACTGCTGGCAGAGAAACCACTCCGTGATGTGACGAGCCTAGGAAAACCACATTCTTGACGGACACGGGCCGGACACCAGCCCCGGGGGCGTGTGCTGCGGTTTCTTCTGCGCAGCGATTCCGGAATCGGACGGGAGTTCGAATCCATACGTAACAGCTCTGTGACCTTGAGCAAGTTACTTCGTTTCTCGAAGCCTCAGCTCCATCAGCACACAGAGGTGATAATGGCAACAACCCACGCGGCTGTTGGGTGTCAATGACACAACACACGACGTCATATCGAGTGCCCAGCACATTTTAACCATCATCGTGACTGTTCCTAACCGGTATCCACAGACGACCAGTACCCCCTGCAGGGACCACAGGCTCCATTTCTGTGCTTCCTGATCTACTCTTTCTCCTTTATGTACACAAAAGTTTCTGATTTTTTTTTTTCTGTTTTGTTGGGGATGTTTTTATATTTCTACTTTATGTTTCTATTTCTATATGTGGTATTTCTGTCACATCAGTCAGCCATTTATTTATTCAACAACAACCATACTTACTGAGTGCCTACTATGTTCAGGACCCAGACAAATCATGACGTTATTTCAATAATAACCCAAATATCCTCCTTGATCTCCGGAAGCTTATGATCTCATAAGGAAGATAATACACGGGCATTAAGTAGTTGTATTAAGTAATTCTAACATAAAGTTTAAAGTAGTAAGTCCTGTAAGAGAGGCACAGGTAATCAGGACACAGTACTTCTGTTCACCAAAATGAACACAGGTTTGTAATCGTTATGCCAACTTTTCAATTAATAAGTAATGATGAGTATTCTCAGCCAACCTATGTTAAGTCTGTCTGCGATAATTATTTCTTGATTAGTCTGGTCTTAACACAAAAGAGTCAGCCAGAAAAAGGATCCAATATTTGTTATCATCCTTTATGGAGACAAGAACTTCCTATTTGCATGACAGGTGTCCAGAAATAGTGCCTTCGGAACATATTGCCATCATCGCTGCCAATAAATACAGGTTTATTTGGACAGAGCAGACTGCATCTAACGGGCTGGAATCTGAAATTGCATTTCCTACCATTAGGACGTTTTCTCATCAGGGCCTTAAAGCTGGGGGGAAACCAATGTGGAAGATGGTTCAGGCCCCTCTACCTACTATATTCTCTAAACGTCACAACTGACGTGAGATGGCATAATCATGAGTAAACCTCCAGAGAGCTCAGGTTCCGTGTGTCTTATGACTACTCGGTAAATGCACCTGTGTCCTTCCATACTCTGCCACCAGCTACATCTGATGGCTCAAGGGCACTGTGAAGTATTTAGATGATCTGTGGACAACTGACAAAAATAAGGGCAACATGGTTAAGTTTTGAAAAAGCTAAATACACCGAATTTTTAGTTTTTGATAACATGTCCGTTGAAATTTGTATTAAGGGGCACCTGGTGGCTCAGCAGGTGAAGCGTCTGACTCTTGATTTCAGCTCAGGTCATGATCTCACAGTTCATGAGATCAAGCCCCGCGTTGGGCTCTGTGCTGACAGCTGGGAGCCTGGAGCCTTCTTGGGATTCTGTATCTCCCTCTCTCTCTCTCTCTCTCTGCCCCTCCCCTGCTTGTGTTCTCCCTCTCTCTCTTGCTCTCTCTCTCAAAATAAATAAACATTAAAAAAAATAAATTTGTATTAAAATATTCTTTAAACAGTGGTGGTGGACGTTTTCTATTTTAGTTTTGTTACCTTCCATAGGTAAGACATGTGGCGATTCTGTGTCGGTCCACCAACTTTTTTCAACTTCTCTACCCGACGCACAAGCTCAGATCCCCCGTGTCTCCCACTCCCCGCCCCGAGGAAGGGCTGCTGAGTTCTGGGACCTCACATTCCACTCTAAGGAGAGGCTATGGCTCCCAACTGCTGGGAAGGGGGATCTGAAAGCCTGCTTCAGTCAACTCCCTGTCTTCAGGTGGTCACCTGCATCCCAGAGGTTCCTAATCCAGGGGGGCTTAGTGACATACTAATTGGCATGTCACATTCTATTAGTTTCAGGTGTAGAACATAACGGTTCATTATTCGTACACACGGTGAAATGATCACAGTAAGCTTCGTCAACATCCATCCCCACGACATTGTAAGACTTTTTTCTTATGATGACCCGATCTACTCTTGAATGCTCTAACAAAGCCTTGGAGATACGCCTGTGCCTCCCAAGTACACGAGAACAACTACTGCCACTCCCCTGACCTCGGACACCCATTTCCAACTGTTCCGAACACCGTCACCTAGATGTCCCAAGGGCACCTCAAAGCCAGCCTGAATAAATGCAACTTCTCACTGCCCCTCTATACCTGCTGCTCCCTCTGACCTCCTGTGCCTGCTTCAGTGAACGGCACCAACTACAAAGTCGCCCAGACACCTGGAATTCACCCTATACTCCCCTTCCACCTCCCACTGAACTAGATACAAAGGCCTGTCCGTTCTAGCTCCCTGAACAACTCTGAGTTTGTATCTTGCTTTCAGTTTTATACGTGCCTTTAAATTCTCATCGTTAGGTGTGGCGTTATGCCTACCCCTCCTCTCCTATTTGTTCGTTTACCAAATTATTTATTAAGCCCCTATTATATTACTTGGTAATATAATAGGCGTGGGGGGGGGGGCGGGTTGTGGCTTAAAAAGCAAAATCACACTAGCCCTGCCCTTAAAAAAAAAAGTTTACGGTCTAGTTGGGGAAGACAGACATGTAAAACAAAGAATCTGAGATGGCACAAAATGAGGAAATGATCAATTATCTGTCTGCCTTGTAGCCAGAGAGTACTTTTTGTTTTAAGTTTATTTTGAGAGAGAGAGAGAGAGAGCACACGCACGCACAACGAAGCGGGGTAGGGATGGGGGCGGGGGAGAATCCAAAGCAGGCTCTGTGCTGTCAGCACACAGCCCAGTGCAGGGCTCCAACTCACAAACCGTGAGACCATGACCTGAGCCGAATTCAAGAGTAGGACGCTTAGCTGACTGAGCCACCCAGGCACCCCAGAGAGTACTTTTTCAAAAGCAAATCTGATGCTATCCTAAGATATTTCGATTGTTCCCAGTATCTACATAATCTCAGTAATGTGCAAGGTTGTCATGGGATGTCAATCCCTATGTCTGGTTCCATCATCTGCCGCCTGGGGTCCACGTGCTCCTAAGCCCTGATCATGCCAAACTGTTTGCAGTGACCTGGGCTTTGCCCTGTGCACACTGTCTCCTCTTGCCTAGCTACCGTTCAGCGAGCAGCTATGGTGAGCCAGGCATTATCTCATCTAATCCTCACGACAATCCTGCAGGGTTGATGGGTATCGCCCTCGTTTACAAATAAGGACGCGGGGACGAGGACAGGCCAAGATAACCCGCTCAAGTTCGCAGAGCCAGAAAGTGGCAGCACCAGCGTATGAAGGCAGATATGTCCAACTCCAGTTTATAACAGCACCTCTCTTCTCTTGTCCACCTGCTAAGCTCCCGCTGACACTTCAGGTCTCAGATCAAATGTCGCTTCCTTTAGAAAGCCCTCCTGCCTGCCTAGGCCAACATCAAATCGTTCTTTTGCGCTTCCCTGCTGACTTGAACTTCTGTTACAACCCGTTACCTTGTACCGTCATAATGTTTCATAATGTTTACTCATCTGTCTCCCCCAAGAACCCGTGAACAAACTGTTCACCGTGATCATGTGCGATCCAATTACAACCTCCATAGTGAAATCTTTGCTGGCAAATAACTGGCATTTAATAAACATTCCTTGAACGAACGTATTGACGAATGCCTACCAACCTCTTTTCTCACGGTTGAAACGAGAACTCTCAGGGTGCAATTTACTATCTACATATCTTAACAGTCACGTCAAGACATCAGACGGCCCCGCGCTGAAATTACAACCTTAAAAAAAAAAAAAAAAAAGTACCATGGCAATGCAATAACAGAGCCTCAAACTCCAGACTCCAGGAGATGAAATCATGCCTCCAACAGCCTTCCTCCAGGAACTGAACATGGTCTAAATAGGTAGTGCTGTCGTCCAGAGTGATCACACTTCCAAACCAAAAGCTCTTTCATTCTGGAGTAACTGAACCCAGTATAGTTGGGGCTAAGGGAAATCCTGGGAACAGTACCTGAGAACTGAAGGGGACAGGGTAAGACAGATGCATTTACATGTATTTGGCAATACACACAAGTAAAATGATATATTAAGGAAACAACATCCGAGTCATATATAAATGACGTACCAATGAGTCACGACGTGGATTTTTACTCAACAGCTCCGCTGCATTTAGATAGTATCAGAGATTCGGTACATCTGCCATAGTATATAGGTTCTCTTTGTACCTAGGCTGCAAAATGCAAACAGGCTTTTTGCAGGAGCATCTTCATCGGGTAAAGTTTCTTAAACATTTGTGACTTATAATCCTCCTGGGGACCTACGGAGAGCCACAGGTACTCTTCCCAGAAAAATGCAGAGAAATATAAAATTCCGCCTACAAACGATAGAGCTCATGGACCCTCTCCTAAGGACCTCAGTGGTCCGTGGGCCCAGACTGGAAATACCTGAACTAAACTCCCTCCAAAGGGTCTGGGGTAGAGAAGGTTAAAGAAAGAGAATCACAGCTCTGGGGTTAAAGCATCTGTCTCCACGGCCAACCAGGTTCATTCTTTGAGGTCCTGAAAGAAGATGCCTGCCTCAGGAATGGTCCGGCTCCCAAGACCTGATTGTCCCCCTGCGTGGACAATCTGCAGTCTTGACTAGCGGATGGTAAGAGACTAAGAAAAATGGAGCTGCCTCTGTTTCTACCTCCATATGCAGCTGCAAACATAAACATACCCTCCTAATTAACCGCAGAATAACTCTCCAATCCCTGCAAACCACACCTTTCCCCCCAGCACAGGCCACCACCCACCCTTGAGGGCCAACTGGTTGATCCCAAACCGCTTACAACTTCACGAGCTAGTTGACCTGGAGGTTCGTGAGAGGGAAGCCTGGTGACAGATGACACCTGACATCACCAACAGTAGCATTACAACCACAAAACAAACTGCTTGGAGCAAACCGGTTTTGGATCCAAACACAGGGCTGCTCCCCCTGGCTGCCTCTGTGCGCGCTGCGAAGGGGGGGAGGGCATCTTGCACCAACCGTGCTTAATGTGGGTACCAGGATGTTTGCGGAAGGAGGGGAGAGAGAGGGGAAGCGGGGACAGGGGAGGGAGGCAGTCCAGGGAGGCCTGTTCTCATTTAGTTGTGTGCGCCCCAGCTCCTTTCTTCAAAGAAAACAAAGTATTTGACAAATCTAAGCTGGTTAAAACAACAGCTGTGGGTAATTTTGCAGACTAGAAAATGAAAGCCCAGAGAGGGGAAGTAACTCGGGGCAGATCACACCGCATGCAGGAGTAGGAGAAAGGCACCAGGAGCTCAGATCTGTGATTCGCGGGGACATGTCCTCACCACCAGAACACATTACTGCCCACAGCACCCTCGCTGCTTGGGCCTCCAACCTCCTTCTCTCTTCCATATACACACGGGGTACCCAACCTGTTCCAAAAGTCTGAATCCTGTTCAGTCTTTCATCTCTGAAACAAAGGAGACCCTGCCATCTAGCCAAAAACGAACCCCCCCCCCCCAAGCCCGTCCAAGGGCTGAGATATTCTACAAGGACACTAGGTCTCTCCCTGCATAAAGGTATTGGGGTTGGGGCTTGCAGACTTGGCCTCCTTAGGTTCCCCCATCCACTCCCAATGGCTCAAGTTCCTCCCTCGTCTGGGAAAATGCACAGGCACTGCAAATTCCAAACTGCAAGCAGGACTCAGGAGGGATTAGAAACTCATCTCAGGAACGCCCTCTAGTGAGCCTGCAGGGTCTGGGAGAGAGCACCCGGGCACATTCCCTGGAGGGGCCCAGACCCACACTTCCATTGGGGCATCAGATGAGCGGTGGGAGGGGACAGCAGCAGCACCTGCCACTCAGAGACCAACTCCCCGCCAATCCCAAGGCCATCGTCTGCTGCAGGATGAGAGGCAGTCTCTGCTCTCAAGACTGTCCGGCCCACAACGACCCCACCCATTCCTTATACAACAGAGGAGGGAAAAGGGAAGCAGACAGAAGGTGGGAAGGAAGGGTAGGGAGGCACAAATGGATGAAGAGAGCATTGTGGCATGAGGAAGAGAGACCATAAAGGAGGGGGTGACTAAAGAGAGACGGGATAAGAATAAAGGAATAAGGAGGGAGAGCTAATGAGAAAGACACAGATCAGCCCAGACAGAGCTAGAGACCAACCCCCCCCACCACCACCTGCTCAGACTTCTGGGCACGGAAAGGTGAGGAGTGCGTTCTGTCAGACCCAGCCCTCCCTCCCCTCTCCTGAGCTTCATGCTCGGGGGTCATTTCCCTCCGCTCTGACCCAGCCCCCGGACACTTAGGAGTGGTGAGCTGAGGGACAGGAGGGGAGAGAAAAGTGAACCAAAGGCAGAACTCGCCAAGCGAAGCCACTTACGCACAGTGCGGCCGGCAGCATTTCCATCCTACCTTTGCTGTCGCCATATCAGCCGGCTCCATGATCTCTGCTTGGCCTAAGGAGCAGTGGCCCCATCCAGAGAAAAAAGGCAGAGTCACAAATGTCCACCCAGAAAGAACAAACCACCCCTCTGGAAGGGCAGGGAAAATAAGAGACCAATTTCGGTTCTCTGGCCCCCTGGGATGTCCTCTACTGGCGGTGGGGGAAGGGAGGGGAGACAGGAAAGAGGCTCGGGGTCCCCAGCAAGTTGGGGTTGTGGGGGGGGGGGCTGCCTGGGTTCCCACAGATGCTCACATCAGGCTGAGTCAGGGGGCGTCTCCCCTTGCCTGGTACTTCTTCCCAGGAGGCAAGTGTGGGTCTCCCAGGGCTCCCCCTGCTGGGGGAGAGCGCACAGAGGTGGAGGCCCTGCCCTCCCATCACCCGGCCAACTGGTACCCACAGGTCAGGAAGAGCGGAGCGTGTGGGCAGAGGCCAGCTGGCGGGTGCTGAGCAAGTGCTGGGGGTAGCAGGTAGGGAGGAGGCCGGGGGCCCGTGGGGGCGGGTGTGAGAACCTCAAGGAGGTACAGGCACTCAGATGGAAGCAGGAGGTGCTGTGCAAGGAGGTGCCGGAGGCTCAAGCCGGAGCCCTGCGCGGCAAGGTCGAGAATGCAGAGGGAGAGGAATCTGCCGGGTGAAGCCACTCACCTTGCAATAACATTCAGACTGACTGAGGCCTACACAGGAGCCAGGAGCGGGCGGTTCACACCCCCCCACTCCACTCCCAGAGACTCACAGCCTCTGTCTAAAGGTACATGAGAGCAGCCGGCAGCCCGGCTGGATCTGCAGAGGCCCCTGGCTCTCTCGGAGCAGCCTGATTGGAGGAGCAGGATGACTTCATCCGGCCCCATTCATCACTGTAGGTTTCCTGCCCAGCGGGGACAGGCCGCTCTGCTTGCAGTGACTACAGCTTCCTCTCTGGCCCATTTTACTCCGGCAACCTGGGATAGGCTGTGTCGGCCAGAGGCCGCCAGGGGAAAGGGATCGGAGCAGCCCAGGCCCTAGAGGGAAGAAGGGGAAGAGGCCGTTCACGTTTCAAGGAAAGAGCAAAGCCTCTACTTAAATAAAACACGGTGTGGGTATTCACTGTGTGCATTTGCTCGCGCTGGCGCCCGGATAAACACAAAAGAGCAGGGCTCCTCGGAGGCAGCCAAGAAGGGAGGTGTGTGCTCTCCTGAACCACTGACCTTCCCGCCCCGTCTTTAGAGATATTCTCCCAATCAAAGCCGATAACCCATGGAAAGGCAGATCAATATACTCAGCTCTACCAGATCTTCCAACAGTGCTAACCTGGGCGGGCTGTTAAGCACATTGATTGCTTTATGCTTCTGGTTTCGGACCTGCAAAGTGTTAAGGTGGAAGCTGAGGCTCCATTTTACAGATGAGAAAACAAACAAAGACCCGGAAAAGAGCAAAAGGGTCAAAGAAAGGCCTGCCAACACTCCTTTCCAGATTCCAGATAGACTCATCCCTCAGAAAGGGTGAGACCCCAAGATATAAGCCCCTTCATGTACCCCCTCCCAATCCAGCTTCCAGAGCATAGAACAATCCAGCACAGCCAGGGTTAAAGAGAGAGAGATTAAAATAGAAGAGAATAAAAAAGACAGGCAAGGAACCTGTGATCACTCATCCATTCCTGCCTCCCTCACCCTTCATTCTTTTCTCTTACCTCTGCTGCTGGTCAAGCCTGGCTTCACAACAAAACTGAGCACTCAGGGGGACCAACACAGAGCAGGAAAAGAGTTTCCCGAAAGAACGACAATACCAACCATCCCACAAACAATTCCACTTTAACACAGCCTTTGTGAGTCTGGCTTAATGACAGGACAGTAAGAGTTAACAACTCCCATTTGTAAGGTGCTCTAATGCGTTTCCAAATCTGCTGCCTCATCTGACTCTCCGAGGAAGCCTGTGAGGTAAGTATTGTTTTCTCCAGTTCAGAGATAATTAAACTAGGATTCAGAGACTTTCCGTGACTTGCCCAAGGTCACACAGCCGGCATAGCAGAGCTGGGCTCCAAACCTGTGTTCACTGACACCAAACATCTTTCCACTAAACACTAAAAGCCATGCTACCAAATTTCCCACCCCTTCATCTTTCCGTCCTCCATCTGTCCCCAACTCTTGCTGCCATTACCACAGACTCAGAGAATATAAAACCTGAATGAATTTAAGATTTCCTTTTGGGACACTCCCCACCCCCAACCCCCCGCCTGTTTTCCCCTGAAGATGGCAAATTGTAAGAAAATGCATTCTCAAACATTAGGGGGAAAAAATCTTGGGCGTATCCAGAGGTTGGTGTATACACATTAAGCAAATCTCCTGTGTCCAATGATACTAGGACATAAACAGACACTTAGATCAATGGAACTGAATCGTGGTCCAGAACTGGACCCACAACGTATAGCCAACTAATCATTGACAAAGCAGAAAAGAATATCCAATGGAATAAAGACAGTCTCTTCAGCAAACGATGTTGAGAAAACTGGACAGCGACATGCAAAAAAATGAACCTGGACCACTTTCTTACACCATACACAAAAAGAAGCTCAAAATGGAGGAAAGATCTAAATGTAAGACAGGAAGCCATCAAAATCCTTGAGGAGAAAGCAGACAAACACCTCTTCGACTTCGGCTGCAACTTCTTACTCCACAGGTCTCTGGAGGCAAGGGAAACGAAAGCAAAAATGAACTACTGGGACCTCATCAAGATAAAAACTTCTGGGGCGCCTGGGTGGCTCAGTTGGTTGAGCGTCCGACTTCGGCTCAGGTCATGATCTCGCGGTCCGTGAGTTCGAGCCCCGCGTCGGGCTCTGTGCTGACTGCTCAAAGCCCGGAGCCTGTTTCGGATTCTGTGTCTCCCTCTCTCTCTGACCCTCCCCCGTTCATGCTCTATCTCTCTCTGTCTCAAAAATAAATAAACGTTAAAAAAAATTTTTTAAAAAAAAACTTCTGCACAGGGAGGGAAACAATCAGCAAAACTAAAAGGCAACTGAAAGAATGGGAGAAGATATTTGCATAAAGGCTTAGATCCAAAATCTATAAAGAACTTATCAAACTCAACACCCAAAGAAACAGTGAATGCAGTGAAGAAATGGGCAAAAGACATGAATAGACACTTTTCAAAAGAAGACATCCAGATGGCCAACTGACACAGGAAAAATGTTCAACATCACTCATCATCAGGGAAATACACATCAAAACCACAATGAGATACCACCTCACACCTGTCAGCATGGCTAACGTTAACAACTCAGGCAACAACAGATGTTGGCGAGGATGCAGAGAAAGAGGATCTCTGTTGCATTGCTGGTGGGAATGCAAACTGGTGCAGCCACTCTGGAAAACAGTATGGAAGTACCTCAAAGAATTAAAAATAGAACTACCTACGTCCCAGCAATTGCAATACTAAGTATTTATCCAAGGGATACAGGTGTGCTGTTTCAAAGCACCCCAATGTTTATAGCAACATTATCAACAATAGTCAAAGTATGGAAAAAGCCCAAATGTCCATCCACTGATGAATGGATAAAGAAGATGTGGTATATATATACAATGGAGTATTTTTCTTAAGTTTATTTATTTATTGTTTAGAGAGAGCACAAGCAGGGGAGGGACAGAGAGAGAAGGGGGTAGAGAGTGGAAGAGGGGGAAAGAGAGAGAGAGAGACAAAGAGAGAAAGAGAGAGAGAGCATCCTAAGCAGGCTCCACGCTGTCAGCGTAGAACCCAATGCACGCCTCGAACCCACATACCATGAGATCATGACCTGAGCTGAAATCAAGAGTCAGACATTTAACCGACTGAGCCATCCAAGCGCCCCATATATACAGTGGAGTATTACTCGGCAATCAAAAAGAATGAAATCTTTCTATTTGCAACAACGTGGATGGAACTAGAGGGTATTATGCTAAGTGAAATTAGTCAGAGAAAGACAAAAATCATATGACTTCACTCATATGTGACATTTAAGGCACAAAACAGATGAACATAAGGGAAGAGAAGCAAAAATAATATAGAAACAGGGAGGGGGACAAAACATAAGAGACTCTTAAATACAGAAAACAGAGGGTTGCTGAAGGGATTGTGCCGGGGGGCTGGGCTAAATGGGTAAGGAGCATTAAGAAAGACACTTGGGATGAGCACTGAGTGTTACATGTAGGGGATGAATCACTGGATTCTACTCCTGGAATCATTACGCTATATGCTAACTAACTTGGATGTCAATTAAAAAAAAAAAAAAAAAAAACCTCCTGTGTCCAGTGGAAATTGCCTTTAAAAAGAATCAGAGTTACTCACGTTCACTTTATTTAGGTAGCAGAGTAGACTAAGCCATCTGACCAAACTGGTCAATTACCAAGATTAAAATGAAGGTGGGGGGATATGTTCCTGGTTCCAGTCACCATAAACACTGAATATATCATGTATCCCTTGCCTATCCCATCCCATCTCACTCTATTAGCCAAGGGGCATGAAAGTTCCATACAGCAAAATGAAAAAGGACAGGAGTAAAAGTAGTGGGACACCATCTGGGCCGATGGATTGGTTTTCTTTAGCTCACTGCCCCATGGTCATAGATACAATCAACTTGGAAAGGGTACGGGGCGCTGCTAGGACAGCACTAAAGGTATTCTATCATAACCTGCACAAAAAAGCCAAGAGTGTGCAGGCTGCGCTGGTTCCACACGAATCACCTCTGCTCAGAGGCCTGTAATGTTCCTTCTGGCTATCGCTCTGGCCTGCGGTCCTCTCTGTTCCTGGGCTGACAGTCAAATGCACAGACAGATGGAGAGCAGAAGGCTAGTACCCATGAAGGAGGATGTTCTGTTTCATCAAAATCATGCAGAAATCAGACCCGTGTTAACAGGACCCCGCCCAGTGTCCCAAATGACCAAACACATGTACCTCCTCGGTTCTTAATGGCAACCAACCGTCACACAGCCCTGGATGCTGAACACAGCAGACAGCATTTCAGAAGGCTGCTCAGCCAGAAGCAGCCATGTTTTTACAAAGCAATTTATATGTCCTGGACTCAAAGCAGCAGGAAGAGAGCTGTTAGCTATAGAACAGATAATGCAGGAGATGGGGCACAGAAGGAGGTAGGGGATAATGCTTGGTTTCAATGAGAAAAGAGGGAAGAAGTATGTCCCAGAGTCCAAAGATAATTCCAGGAGGGAAGAAAGAAAATGACAATGAAAGGGGAAAAAGAAAGGAAAACTGATGCAGTGGATCAATTAACAAGCCACTGCATCCATACCTCTGCTAACCAGAAAGGAATCCATCTAACAATTTCTTCTGGAAGAAGTAACTCCTCTAGTCTATTCGTTTGCTCTTTGAGCTAGAGACCAGAAGCTCCCTCTTCTGCAAGTTCATTGCGCTCCATTTGACCTCATATTGAGTAAAAAGACAGAAAGATGGAGAGAGAGAGAGAGAGAGAGAGAGAGAGACAGACAGAGAGAGACAGACAGAGAGAGAGACAGAGAGATGGATGGGAAGCTCTTTACCATATCATTACATCATTTTCTCTCCAGGGGAACTATTTGTACTAATGACTTTACCCTAGGTATTATATTCTAACTCCTTAATCACTATACTTATGTAACAAATTAAGGAAGAAAAACAAATAACAACAACAAAAAAAACCCCAGATACCTGAAAAGAGGCTAGAGTGAGTTTTGGTGGAGGATGGGTAGGGTGTCCTGGGAAGAACAGGCACCCAGTTTCCTAAAGACAGCTCAGAGGCTGGACACTGCACCTGCTTCTTTAGGAAGAGCCTCCTCTAAAGCAGCTGCCTATTGGTGGGCAGGGCACAAGGAAGCCAAGCAAGCCAGTTTCAAACCCTGGTCAGACCAGTGTCCTCCTGCTGCACCATGGGATATGTAGTTCTCTGAGCAATGGGCAGTGGTGCGGCCATATTTGCACTGCTTATCCAATGTGCAGCTTGACCACAAACGTGGGTCAGACACCTTAGCCAAAAAGGTACAACTCCTCCCTGCAGTCTGAATTTATTTTTTATTTTTAATATTTATTTGAGAGAGACAGAGTGTGAGTGGGGGAGGGGCAGAGAGAGAGGGAGACACAGAATCCGAAGCAGGTTCCAGGCTCTGAGCTGTCAGCACAGAGCCCAATGAGGGGCTCGAACCCACGAGCTGTGAGATCATGACCCCAGCTGAAGTCCGACGCTTAACCAACTGAGCCACCCAGGTGCCCCCCTGCAGTCTGACTTTAAACAGAAAAGACGGTGAGGAAACAGGGAGAGGTTCACAAACTACAGGAGATCACAAACATGAGGACCTTGAGAGGTCACTTGATGTCTTTGCTCTGTGAGCACAGAAAATGACAGCTTCTCTCAAGAGAAGAGACAGAAAAAGAAAGAGGAAGGGAGAAAGAGAGGCAGATGAAGGAGAAAAGGGCAGCGTGTGTGTTCCCATGACTGTGCATGTTGGATTCAGGGACCAGAAAGTGACTTCTCATCTTTTGCCGGTTAACCATCAATTCTGGAGAGAGGCAGCCGAGTGTGCTGATGAGCATGCCTCTCCAGCTATTCTGCGCAGGTTGGAATTCTGACCCAACTGCCCACCATCTGTGTGACCCTCAGGCTGGTTACTTAGCCTCTGTGCCCCCATTCCTCATCTGTAAGGCAGAGATGATATTACTCAACTCATAGACTATATGCAGATAACATGCTAGAGGGCTTAAAACTGTGTCTTAAGGGTTAGATTTTTTTTTTTTCAGTATTATTCAGTGGTTTGCCCCTTCCCCTAATCCATGTGACCTTTCCCCCCACCCAGAACATGAAATTTTAAGTCCTCAGAGCTGACGATGGCAGAGGTAGACTGGACAGAAAACAATCCCACCTGCGTTTTTAGATGAATAAAGACAAGAGGGGGGGGGGCAGTGAGACAGACATTAGAATAAGAAAAAGGGCAGAAAAGGAACAAGGACAAGAACTACAACCAGAGACACTTGCAAGTAATACTGAATGGCAGCGGACATTAAGGGGGACATGCGGGGGAGTTTGGGGGAAAAAATCATCAAAGAACAGTAAAAAGGAGTCCGAACAAAAATAAAGAAGGGGAGGAAAGACTGACGAAGAAAATCAGGGAAGCCGATCAGGTTGGAGGTGGGAGGAGAAAGGAGACGGAGAAATTAAAAACTCAAAGTGGAAAGTTCCGAGAGGATATGACCAAAGCATCTGTGAGGAGCTATGGATGGACAGAACTGCCCAGCATGAGGAAACTAGAGAGACAGCAGCTAACAATGCAAAGTTCGAGTCTAGAATGGTCTTGCCAAGCGGGCCTGATCCCTGGCGATGGCCCGCCCCGGTGTTGTGGGGGTCTGGGCTGGAGGAGGTTGCTCAAGCAGGCAGGACTGGAGCGAGTGAGGTGGGTGGTAAGGGTTAAGGTTCAGGTTCCAGGAGGAAAGGAAGTAGACGTAGCTTTGGGACCAGTCACCTAGAAGACAGCACCCTCAGCTCTGAAGTCAAGAGGAGAGGGATGGGTACCTGGGCGGCACAGGTGGTTAAGCATGCAGCTCAGGTCATGGTCTCACAGTTCCTGAGTTCAAGCTCTGCATCGGGCTCTGCGGTGATGGCGCGGAGCCTGCTTGGGATTCTGCCTCTCTTCTCTCTGCCCCGTCCCCTGCTTGTGCTTGCTCGCTCTCTCTCTCTCTCAAAATAAATAAATTAAAAAAAAAAAAAAATGAAGTCAAGAGGAGAGAAACAGGCCTATTTGAGTGCAAGTACTCCGGGCGGGACAAAGGGACGATGCCAGCTTAGGGAAACTCGTACTCTGTGCAATACTGAGTGTCTTTGCCGGTATCGGTGCCCTTCTGCATCTGAGTTCCTCAGGGTAAAACAAGATAGACAAAGGGGAGGGAGGCCTGCCTCCCTCAGCCACTAGCAATTCCTGAGGCCTCACAAGCAACAGGAATATAAATGCTACCCCCCTCAACATTAGCCTCTAGAGCTGGACAGGGCAGCATTGCATAGCGGTTGAACTCTACAGTCAAGTTGCCGAGATTCAGATTCCAGCCCATCGTACAAGGGTTGTGTGATCTCAGAGTGCCTGGGTGGCTCAGCCAGTTGAGCGTCAGACTCTCGGTTTCAGCTTAGGTCACGATCTCCTGGTTTGTGGGTTCGAGCCCCAAGTCAGGCGCGCAGAGCCTGTTTGGGATTCTATCTCTCTCTCTCTCTCCCCCTCTCTGCTCCCCCCGCACTCACATGCATGGACGCCCTCTCTCAAAAAAAACATTTTTTTAAAACAGCTGTGTGATCTTATGCGAATTACAAAACCTCTCTAAGCCTCAGTTTTGTAAACTCTAAAATGGAGATAAGAGGACTACTGTTTCATAACAAAATGGAGACATTTTTAAAATGTTTTTCAATGATTGTTTATTTTTGAGAGAGAGAGAGAAAGACAGAGTATGAGCGGGGGAGGGACACAGGGAGAGGGAGACCAGAATCCAAAGCAGGCTCCAGGCTCTGAGCTGTCAGCATAGAGCTCGACGTGAGGCTGGAACCCACAAACCGTGAGATCATGACCTGAGTCGAAATCGGACACTCAACTGACTGAGCCACCCGGGCGCACCAAAATGGTGAAATTTAGATGTGAGCCCAGTGACTGACACATACTGGGAACAGTCACTAAATGTTAACTGAAATAATGCTGTCTTCATGATTACTGTCTTAAGGGCAGTCAGGGGTTGGGAACAATGGGAACTCCACGAGTTCCCCTAATGTCCCTCTGTCTTCACTTGGTGTCCACGTGAAGCTCGCAGCGCTCTGATTACACAAGCCCTTCCCTGCCACCTCCAGGCCTCATGATATGGCCTCCAGCCAGCAGCTGGTCCCCAAACTGGACTTTCACATGACAACTTTGTGCAAGTGCTTTGAAAATGCAAAGAGTTGGGGCGCCTGGGTGGCTCAGTCGGTTGAGCATCTGACTCTTGATTTCAGCTCAGGTCACGATCTCACCGTTCGTGAGTTCGAGCCCCGCGTCGGGCTCTGCGCTGACAGTGCAGAGCCTGCATGGGATTCTCTCTCTCTCTCTCTCTCTCTCTCTCTCTCTGCCCCTCCATGCTCACTCTCTCTCTCTCTCTCAAAAATAAATAAAAACATTTTTAAAAAGAAAATAAAAGAAAATGAGAAGGGTCACCAAAGCATAAGGCAGATAAGTGCTTGCACCTCCTGCTTTGGGGGTTTCCTTCTGCACCTGCACCAATTTTCACAAAAGACCTACCGCAGGCTGCCAAGCCCTCTGGAGCCTTTCACACAGCCATTCAGGGTGAGAGCATATAAGAAGCCACAGGATTAACTGAGCCGGGGGTCAAAAGACACAGCTGTAGATCCCCGCCAATTCTCAGGCCAGAGGCAGGGGAAAAGACGCAAAGCCGGCACAAAAAAGGGCAATGTGGAGGGGAATGATTCCAGGGACTACTGTCCCCTCCAGACTGCTGTTAGGTAACCCCCTCCCCATCCAACATCCCCGAGGATACAGGCTCCACCATGGAGGGCTGTTGCAATCACATCAGAAAACAAAACACAGGGGTGCCTGGGTGGCTCAGTCGGTTATGCGTCCAACTTCAGCTCAGGTCATGATCTCACAGCTCGTGGGTTTGAGCCCTACATCGGGCTCTGTGCTGACAGCTCGGAGCCTGGAGCCTACTTTGGATTCTGTCTGTCTGTCTCTCTCTCTCTCTCTCAGAAATGAAAAAAACATTTAAAAAATTAAAAACAAAAAACAGACCATTAAGCTACAGAAGCTGAGTGGAGTGGGGAAGAAAAGAAGGACCAAGGAAAATAGACGTCCAAGGAAGAACTCAGCTGGCCCCAGAGGAATCTGAGTAGAGGGTCTAAGAAGAACGGACAAACCCATTTCCACAGCTCCTCTGCCTTTGCAATGGCAGGTCCCTTCTCCTAGTGTCCTCGTCCTAAGAGGCGGGAGTTGTTGGGCTTAGACAGTCCTACCCTCCAGGGTAGAAGAAGTGGGGTCCAGGGCACTCCCCTTGCCTCCTGCCTGCTGACTCACACTGATCTCACTACTGAGGAGGGCTCAGGTGGCCCCGCTCTCTCCTCTCCGGCAAAGCCACTGCCAGCAGAGGGTGCTGGCGAGCCCAGCGGAGAGACCCCAAGGGAAGGTGAACTTTTTGCAGCTCAGGCTGGTACCCATAGGGGCTTCACCTGGTACCCACAGAGAGGTCAGAGTGACCCATTTTATCCTGCGGTTTAGGCATAATAGTGAAACTGAAAGAAAGCATCAGAAATGTACTAGAACTTTCCTATAAATAACTTGCTGGTGAAAAGTCTACAGCACTTCTCAATATCCACAAGGCATAAGGAACATACTCAAAACAACCCCAACTGTTTGGCTCTCAGGCATATTTAACATGTATCATTCAAAATCACCGGAGTCTATTCTCTCCTTGTCGATCTGTCTCCTGTTCCGTCCAGCTTGAAGCTTCACAAGAGATAACTTTCACTAACAAACTCGTTTACACACTCCACATTTGGAGCTTTAGGTCCAGGAAGCTGGTGAAGGAAGACCCATCCGACATAAGGAAAAGCAGAAGGTTCAGCACTGGGCCCCAAGTGTCCTGATAGCCACATGGATGCTGTCTCAAGGGGGAAGTCATAAAAGGTTGCAAATAAAAATCTCTGGAGTCAGGGGCACCTGGGTGGCACGGTCGGTTGAGCGTCCGACTTCGGCTCAGATCATGATCTCGCAGTTCATGTGTCCCAGCCTTGCGTCGGGCTCTATGCTGACAGCTCAGAGCCTGGAGCCTGCTTTGGATTCTGTGTCCCCCTCTCTCTCCGCCCCACCCATGCTTGTGCTCTGTCTCTCTCTATCTTTCAAAAATGAATAAACATATTTTTTAAATCTCTGGAGTTGAATTTCAGCTTGATCACTTACAAAGAATGCCAGTGGGCATTTAAGCCTCCATTTCCTTCTCTAGAAGACAATGGATAAAACAGCAACTGTCCTTATAGGCCTGCTATTACGGTTGAATTCTTAATCACGCTTTCTAAAGTACATGTAAAGTGCAGTGCTGAACACATAATAAACTCTCAAAACAGCAGATATTAGTAGTAATGACAATTGATACCTCACATGCCCACAAACTAAGTACACAGGCATTTTTCATAGTCTTGGATTTATTCATCACATGCGTAGATTCTCTGTAGTTTCCTATAATTCTAAGTTTCTTTACTGAGAGAAACCCCAGTTTATCTCCTGACTATGGAAGTTATTCACCGAGAGGCAGATAACCATTTGATGTAGGTACTGAAGAAGAAATTCACGAATCAGGAAGGAGTAGAGGGTATTAGCCTCCTTAAATCTCTTCTTTAGGGCCACTTCAGGCCACTTTGTAAGGACAACTGATACATACACACTCCTGGCCAGATTCAAGTCCACCCACTGTTTAAGATGCCAAGAAAAGGAAACATGGGTGTTTTACGTCTAGGGAGAAAGGAGTTCAACAGGTAAGACTGGTCGCTCTGTGGATCCCCAAACAAACCTGTTGTGGTGCCATGTTCATAAACTCAAGAGTTTTGAGTCTGGCGTTGAATTCTACTTCATGAATCACCCAGCCAGTTCACATACAAAAGACACAAGGGAGGGGCGCCAGGGTGGCTCAGCTAAGTGTCTGACTCTTGATTTCGCCTCAGGTCACGATCTCATGGTTTGTGAGATCGAGCCCCACATCAGGCTCTGCGCTGACAGCACGGAACCTCTGGGGAGGTACTCGGACACCGTCCGCTCCCTCAGCCCCTCTCCCAATCCTGGGACCATCCGAACCAGGGTTACAATGCTTTCCTCTGCATTTTGATGGGAGACCTTCACCTTCAGACTAGGAAATGGCAAAGAGAAGGAGGGAGCCCAGCTGTGAACTGTTTGTTGGTCACCCGTCAAAGGATAAGAAGAAAAGAAGCATTGAGCAGTCCAGAAAGTTGGTGACAGATAAGATGTAATGATTATTTTAATTACATATCCCCACGCACATGCACACACACCCCGCCCACCTTTCTCCTTGCTGCAGAATGGGGATTCTTGGTCTACGGAGCAACCAATAAGGGAAAACAGGAGCTAGGCACGACACCAGTGTCCCTGAGGGAGCCACGGGTCTGCCAGAGGCTCCCTGAAAAGAGACGCCACAGGCCAGGAACAGGGCACTGGGCTCTCCCTGTCCTGTTACTATTCACTGTTAAATTGTGTATTTGATGCTAACTAGCTCAGCGATAACAGGAGGCTTTGGGCAACGGGGCACATTTCTCAAAGCCAGGTTCAAGACCACTCAAGTCAGAATCACTTTGGGATATGTGTTCACTGTGCAAATTCCTAGACCCACCCAGTCCACACCACTCACAAGAGCCCAGGAAATCTGCACACTGAACAAGTTATGCACACGATTCTGAAACCCATGCGATACGGCCTCCCTGGTCTCCCAAGTAGGCTGTTCATCATCAAGGGACAGGAACACTTACTCATGCAAAATATTATAACTTATGTATATTATGTTTCTTTTTATCTAACCCTTTTAAAACGTCTGTAATAAGCAAAACATTTAGTACAGCAGTGCACGCATATAATTTATATAAATATACACTGGTGGAGATAGCTCAGAAAATTTTCACTGAGACAGGGGTTTGCAACAAGGCTGGAGTATCGACTTCTCGGGTACGACGGGAAAGCAGGGAGTGGTCTCGGCAAACAGGTGCTCTGAGCTCACAGGATTCATCAGTGACAAGCTGAGAAGAGAACTCCGGATTTTGACCTCCAACTGCGTCTCAACCCTGGAGTAAGAGGGAGGCAAAAAAATGCGGTGCAGAGCAGGGCAAGCCGGAAGTGGAGTGCCTGCTTGAGCCCCCAGAACTGTCACCCACTCACATTCCTTCTTCACCCTGGCTATAGGAGGATGGGATTTCACCCGGCGGGGGGGGGGGGGGGGGGGGGGGGGGGGGGGGGGAAGCGAGGGAATGAGGTTTACCATCTGCCTGCCAGTTGTCCCAATCTAAATCCCAACTATGGCATCAGCAGAGTGAGCGTCGTTTGCTGAGCTATAATTAATATCCCCCTTTCTCGGGCAGGGAAAGGAGAAACGCTGGGGTAGGAGAAACACTGAGCAGGTGACGGTTACACCTGCAGACAGTTCTGCTGACAGCGACGGAAGCAGCCAGGACTGCCAGCGAGGAACTACAAACTGGAACTAGAGAAGGGAGGGGAAAGCAGGAACACCCGCTTGCTTCCCTGCGCAGACCTAAAATAAGGTCCTTCTCCCTCCTATTCAAATGCCATGTGTGCTGTCTGTCCAAGACCAGGACCATCCCCCAAGGATAGGAGTACGTGGATCCAAGAAAGGAGAACAACAGGTGAGGGGCGGTCACTAACCACAGGCCACGAGCATGAAACGTCACACAATTAACAGATACAGAGGGGCTAGTCCGTGGCCCTCCGTCTGGAGCATAGTCACAGAATCCCACGATTAGAGAACGCGAGAGGCTGCAAAAAACGTCTTAGATAGTTACTCATGCGCCCATTTACTCATTTAACAAATCTTTTCTTTTTTTTTAAGGTTTATTTACTTATTTTTGAGAGAGAGAGAGAGCGAGAGCACACCACACACACGCGGGGGAGGGGCAGAGAAGAGAGAGGGAAAGAGAGAGTCCTAAGCAGGCTCTTCACGGTCAGCCACAGAACCCAGTGCAGGGCTCGAACCCAGGAAGCTTCAGATCATGACTTGAGCCAAAATCAAGAGTCACTTAACCGACTGAGCCACCAGGCGCCCCTCCTTTAACCGATCTTTCCTGAGCACCTACCACGTGTCAGGCACACACTAGTGAATGAAGCAAGGACAGTCCCCTGCTCTCATGGAGCTTAGTTAGGGCCCTAGTGGAGGAGACAGACGACAACCAGGCCAACAGATAAATACAGCGACAAGATGGTTAGCGCCAAAATGGAAAATAAGCTGGGCAAGTGAAGGCCGGGGTTTACGTTGACTGACTTCTCCTGGCCACTGCGGACTTGTTCGTGGCTTACCCGAACCAAGCTCTCCAACCTACACACAGCTCTCCAGCAGCTCAAAACTCACCTTCCGCTCTCCTCGCAGGTTTAGCCCGAGTCTGCTGTTGGCTGGCAGTCACAACGACATCTACTGTGTCCCACACACAGGGCCAAGACCTTCCTCCATTTTGTGTCATTTTGATTCTCACAGCCTCCACGAAGGAGGTACAGCTATCTCTATTCTTAAGGAAGGAAACATTCAGAGAGGGCAGGATTTTGCGAGAGCCCCAGAGCCAATAGGTGGTAGAGCCAGAGCTTAATCGAAGGTTGTTCGGTTTTCAAAGCGTTCCTGAGTTCCACAAGACGACCGCTGAGGGATCGTGTCTCTGCCCCCAGCACCGTACCACAGGGTCGGAGAATCTCTTCTTCCGCCATTATCCCTTGGATTTTTGCTGTGTGCAGGGTACTGGGTGGTCAGTACCTGAGGAGTCATCTCGTAAGAGGAAGGACTCAGTCTCTGTTCACTGCCCTCAAAACTTCTGCCATGAGAACACCTCAGGGGAGACAACTCTTATCAACAGTTGGCTAAACACTTATGGGCAGGCATCCATGCCTCCGTGTGTGCGAGAGAGTAAGAGAGAGACAGAGAGAGAGAATCAAGATCATCTACTGCACCTCCATCCCCAATCTACCTCCACTCAGCCTCCCTCACTACCTTTCCTCCATTTGTCCTACCTTTCCTTCCACTTACTGCTGTATTTCTCTTCACAAAAAAAAAAAAAAAACACCCGGAAGCCTGCCCATAGGCTTACGTGCCCCTCTCTCTCCAATGCCCGTCAGGCTCTGAGTTTAACTCAGACGCTAGGGGCTGGAACCTCTCTCTCCTCCAGGACACCTCCTCCCCTCTGCTTGTCACAAAGGGACATATTCACCAGAGAGCCACTGTACCACAGTTCCGGTACAGGGCCCCCCCCCCCCCCACCAGGAAAAAGCGCCCCACACCCGGTTTATCCTCACGTCTCCCCGGCAGTCTGCTCGAGTGGCTCTGGAGTCAGAGCAAAGTCCCAAGTGACTACACCTTGTAAGAAGTGAACGCACAGAGTCCGCACCCCCCCAAATACCCCACTCATAGGTTCTCTCTCACTGGAATGGAACTGTCGACACCCCAAAGGCACCGGACAGAATATTTCATTCTCTAGAGCACCTTTCTCTTGGGACCTCCAAGTTCTTTACCAACCTAATGATGTACCACGAGGGAGGAAAATTAACAATCCCTGGCCAGTTACGAAGAGCGGGGAGAGCTGGACACTTCCTTGGCAGACAGTAAGGCCCAGTCACGCGTTCCATCCATTCCGACCAAAGGCCACACGGCCTCGCCTGGCTGCACCCCTCTATCCCTTACCTTCAGCCTCTTGCGACAGCCCGCTCCTCCCTCCTGAGGGGCTGTCACTTGGCAAAGAACCACAACAGCCCCCGAACACGGGGGCCAGCCCCCCAAAGCCCTCCTGCCTCTGTGAAGAGCCCCGGGTCAACCCCGACCAGGCCAAGGACCGAGTCCTCGTGTCCTACTTTCCAGGGGCCCCCTGCCACCTACTTGGCTCGTAGAAAGAACAGCTTCTTCCTCAGGGAGGAGACGTGGTAGTGACAGGCCTGCTTCACGGCCGTGCTGCAGGAGACCGTCTCGGAGCGCAGATTCTGTACCATGCTGGGCTCAGGGGAGGGCCCGCCACATGGCAGCTGGGACCTCAAGGGCTCGGGGCTCACCCCGGAGCTGCATGGACGTGCTGCTTTCGCGGCTCCCTCAGCTGTCCGCCGCAGCTCCTGCACGGGAGCCCCCCCGGCCCCGGTGTTCAGTCCCAGACACAGGCAGGTGGAGGGCCCCGGGGAGGGAGAGCCTGAGGCTCCCTGTTACCAGGATCCCCTCTGGCTGCGGCCCAAGCCACAGCTCGGAACAGAGCCCCGCTCCGTCTTTCAACATCTGGCAAGGCTCTGGGCACTTGGTGAGTTTCCTCCTCTCCTTCGTCCTCCGCCAGGGAGGACGGGGCTGTACCTACATGTGATGTCAGCTGCTGGTGCCAGAGGGAGGGGGAGGGCCCGCGGGCACCGCTCCCAGAGGGTTTGCGACTGGGCTCCTTCCTCGTGGTGAGGGAGCTGGCCGAGAGGTCACCTGAGTGTCCACGGGGCCACGGGGAATTCAGTGCCCGGGCAG
The DNA here is from genome assembly GCF_024362965.1 of Panthera pardus. Taxonomy (NCBI): domain Eukaryota; kingdom Metazoa; phylum Chordata; class Mammalia; order Carnivora; family Felidae; genus Panthera; species Panthera pardus. Next base: position 94,663,927 of record NW_026526677.1, read on the forward strand.
GTAGATGGAACTACGGTGCTCTTGGAAATATGCTATTTGGGGCCAATTTCTGGGATCGGATCAGCAGAACTGAAAGCATCTTTCCTTCTACTAGGAAGCTATGGATTCTGGCGGCTAGACCTGAGGTGAAATTCCTGAGCCTGCACTCTGGCCTTTCTTTCCTTTCCTTCCACCCCGGAGGCTTGCCCTGTGGCCTCAAATTCCATTACCTTGGTTCCTCCATTTGTTCGTTCATGAATTCCACAAGCATCTGCCGAGCACTTACGCTATGCCAGACAGAAGAGATACCGTTTCTGTCCTCCGGGGTCTCCTGGGCTAGGGGGAGACAGAGAAGGGAACCACACAGCACATACCAGGAGGCCAGTGCTGTACAGAACGAACCACAGCCTCTCAGACAGGGGTGAAAAAACATGCTCTCCCTTCCCCAACCGGAAGAAACAAGGGTGAGTTCTAGTGAGACACGGAAGACGTGGGCATCTTTTTAGCCCGTCAGAGAAAAGGTGACACAGTCAACCCCCAAACTGATTATACCCAAAGCTCACACTTATTCTCCGTCCACCTTCCTTGATCTTAGGAAATAATCTTTGTTCCTATTACACGGAGAAAACAGATCCTGCTGCTATCAGCCTCCTCGCCTTCCCACCACATGGCGTGTGAATTCACCTGCATCCACAGCCATTATGGTCTGTCCAAGGCCAATCTGTTCACCTGTGATCTAGATCTATCTTTCCTTGCCTCCTCCGAAACCTTGCTTCCTTATCTTCAGTAGGTGGTACCAGCCAAGCTGACCAAGTCGGAATCCCAGAACCAACTGTGAGGACCTCCCTGCTCTCTCACACTCTAAATCCAATCCATCACCAAGTCCTGGACATTTTAATCCTCTAAATGTATCCTGAATCCATCTGCTTCCCCCCCACCACCACACACACACACACACACCCCTACGACCACCATCTCAAATCCAAGCCACCAACATCCCTTAATTGGACTATTGTAACTGCCCCAGCTGATCTCCCTGCACCTGCCAGGGCCGCCTCCACCCTTTCCCCACACTGCAATCTTTCCAGGATGCAAATGTGATGCTGTCGCCTCCCTTCTTAAAGACTCTCAATTGCTTCCTGATGCTCTTGGCATAAAGACTCAAGTCCTGGTCGTGGCCAACCAAGTTCCTGCCCCATTTCATCTCATCTCATCCCACTGCTTCCTGCTCACCTGTTCTGAACTCAACCACTCCACTCTGGCCCCGCCCCCTCTGTCTGGGGCCAGTTTCTTCGATATACTGTCTCCCGGGACCCTTCCTTTAATGCACACACCCAAGTTTGTACTTTCTAAGCCATACCCTGAGGTGTGTTAATACTGTCTCCTCGACAAGCCTGGAAACTCGGTGAATACCTACTGCACAACTGGTAAGTGTTTGTTGAGTGCATCAGTGGATGATGTCCTCTCTGAAATTCACATCCTTGACCTGTGGGTTTCTACTTCATAGATTTAAAGCATGCTTGTGTCTCCCTATATTAAAACAAAAATTCTCCCCAATCACCCCCGCTTTCTCCTCTAGCTTTCATCTCTATTTCTCTTCCTCCCAGGGAAACTCCTAGAATAAATTCTCCATGTTCAGTCTCTTCTCCCTTCCTTCCCATACACCCTTCTAAAACTAATTGGTGGTTCCCAGTGACATCCTAACGGCCACTGCAGAAGATCCTGTTTAGGGCTTACCTTCCCTATCTCTTTCCTCTTGGATTCTTCCTTCTCACATCTATATTTCTGTCTTTTCTACTTACTGGGCAATCTTTTGCAAATTCCATCTTCCTTTGCCTTCTGCTTACAATCTGCTGATGCTGACTCTTGCCTCGACCACAATCTCATTGCCAAACAAGTAGTTTTAGTCCTGTCTCCTGAGCTTCAAACAGGTGCAGGTCACTGGCTAGTGTATCTACCTCTCCACCAACACGCTCGACGTGTCTAAATTAAATCCACTATCACTTCCGCACTTCAAATTCTTCCCCCTTTACTCAGTATTTTAATAACAATAATATATTAATAATCATAGCAAGCACCTGTAAAATACCAGCCATGTACCAGGCACTATTCAAATCGTCGTAGACGACACACACATACACACGCTCCTCCCAATAACTCATGAAGTATGAACTATTATTATACCCATTTCATAGATGAGGAGACTGAGGCACAGAGGTGAAGTGGTTTGCCCAAGGTCACACAGCACGCAGTTGGAAGCATAATCAGAACCCAGGTAGGCATTAAACCTGTGGACTATGCTACCTTTTATTTGCTGCCCCCACTAGAAACCTTAGGCTCACACTAGGTACCCTTCCTCAACCCAGATGTAGATAAGCTTTGCCAAACCTACTTAACAAACTTCTTCAATTGGTTCCTCCTTTTCCGTTCTCACTACCATTAATTCAGAAATGTGCCCATCTGGTCTTGGCTTAAACATCACCAGGTCAATAAGGTGACCCTTCCCGCTTAAGAGTTGTCCTAAAAAGCCTTGGTCCGCTGTATCACTCTTTTTCATTTTCTTTACAGCCCTTGTTACCATTTGGTGCTTTCTTATTCACTTGTTTGTTTATATCTGTGTCCACTTGCTATAACATAAGCATCAAGAGATGGGGGACAAGTTACCTGTTCATGGCTGCGGCCCCCAACATTTACAAGAGTAGCTAGCTGATAGTATGTGCTCAATAAATGCTTGTTAAATGAAGGACCGATTAGGTAAATCATTGTCAGTTTCCTTCCTTGTCTGTCTGCTTTCAACGAAGCCCCTTAAATCCATCTCTCCCACTAGGACCAAAGTGCCTTTTGTCACAAGAGTATCTGTAAGTGATCTGGGCACCCCCTTCATCAAAACCTCTCCCTCATTTCTCCTCCCCTATGAGGAAGCCCACTCTGTCACAGCGGGCTGTGGCAGGACCAGCACCTGTCTACCTGTGCAAAGATGATTGCTAGCCACTCACTAGCCACTCCTCTCCTGGGACATGATCGGCAGCGATATCGAAGTATCTGAAGTCCCTGAACTTGCCTGGCTTTCTCACGCCTCCCTGCCTATGTACAGCTTGTTCTGTCGCCTGCGAATGCAGCCCACGTGACAGATTCCTACTCATCTTGTAGCTCTCAGCGAGGCACATCTCCTTCTGTGGAGTCTTTCTGGATCCCTCGGGCTCCTCCTCCCTCTTCCCTGCTCTCGCCCCAAGCACAGTAGCTGTGCTACTCTGGGGCAAATTTGGTACCTCCACTGAGCCTCCGTTTCTTACACTCTAATGTGCAGGTAATAACAGCATCTGTTTGACGGGGCTGTTGAGAGGACTGCATTTCAGAGTCTGTGCAAGACACATGGCACAGGGTTAGACGCGTTAAGTGAACAAATTCTTCCGTGTTATTACTGTGTACAGAATTCCGAGTCCATTATAAAACATGACATTATAGGTGTGTCTCACCATGAGACAACAAGGTGCCCAAGGGGAACTACCAGGCTTTCATCTATTTATTCTTAGTGTCCACATCTGACATTTTACGGGCGATCAATATCCTACGTGTTCTTTCTGTCTCTGCTTCTTCAAGGACAGCAGAGTATATACAGATCCGCTAGGAAACAGAGTGAAATCTCACATCATCAGAGTACTAGCAGCTACCACTCACTAAGCACCTGCTAAGTACCGAGCACCTTACACATATTATCTCATTTATTTCTTTCCGGGAAAGACTTTCATAGATGAGTAAACGAGGGTGAGTAAAGCTAAGTAAGGTGCTTTTAAAAATGCAGTTAATAAGGAAGAAGGTTAGTCGAACACCTAAGTGGGTCTGACTTCAAGGTCTGGGTCTGTCTTTCTAGGATACCACACAGCCCGCCAGCGAGGAAACCTCTCTATCCATCTCACAGCCTGGACTCTAGCAGGCTCTCCAGTATCTTAACAAGGGTTTGGGGCGCACGTGTCTGCTCGCAGAAATGGATACGTGAACTCACACAGCCTGGCCTCAGCGCTCGGTTAGTCCCCTGCCCTGTCTGGGTCTCAACCTTCCTACCACTGAAAGGCTTCCTGGTCGACCGAGACCACGTTTTGTTGAAACTAACATTGTGTACATAAAACGTCCTTAGTAAAATAGCTCCTTTTTCTACAGCCCTGGCTGTTTGACAGTTCCTGCCATTCTGTGAATGTACCAAATAAAGATCTGGCAACGTGAGGAACCCTGACAATTGGTCCAGTTTGGGCTGAACCAGGGAACCAACTTTTTTTAAGTGTACCCCTGGCTTTACCCTAGAAGCATGAAAATGGATCTATGCCCCACATTCAATGACGCACACACACATACAGACTTTGGGAAACCTGGATCTATTCTGCTTTCTTTCCACTAGAAACCTGAGGGCATTATTCCTATCTCTGAGACAACCCTCATTTCCAAAAAGCTGATTCTCTTCCTCAAATCAACTTTTCTTGATGCACACCTGCCCAGGAAATGACTTCCTCCCTGTACCCGCCCACCCTCTGCCCCTATCATAGTTCCAAAGGCTTTTTTCTTCAGGAATCAACACTGATGTGAATGAGAAGAAAAATTCTCAGAAGCCCTAGGACTTGGACAGCACACCGAGGCATTTCCCCCTTTGCTGTCACGTAGACATTTGTTAAGCTAAGTAGGACAGCTAGTTTATCTCTAAATATTGTATCTATTCTGAACCTCATACAAGAAAAAGGAAAAGTGATGTTTTATTTAACCAGTTGAAAGTATACCTCACCCAGAGTTCAAGCTATACTACAAAGCTGTAATCATCAAGACAGTATGGTACTGGCACAAGAACAGACACTCAGATCAATGGAACAGAATAGAGAACCCAGAAAGGCACCCACAAACGTATGGCCAACTAATCTTTGACAAAGCAGGAGAGAATATCCAACGGAATCAAGACAGTCTCTTCTGCAAGCGGTGCTGGGAAAACTGGACAGAGACATGCAGAAGAATGAACCTGGACCACTTTCTTATACCAGACACAAAAATAAACTCAAAATGAATGAAAGACCTAAATGTAAGACAGGAAGCCATCAAAATCCTCGAGGAGAAAGCAGGCAAAAACCACTTTGATCTTGCCCACAGCAACTTGTTACTCAACACGTCTCTGGAGACAAGGGAAACAAAAGCAATAATGAACTACTGGAACCTCACCAAAATAAAAAGCTTCTGCACAGAGAAGGAAACAATCAGCAAAACTAAAAGGCAACCGACAGAATGGGAGAAGATGTTTGCAAATGACATATCAGATAAAGGGCTAGTATCCCAAGTCTATAAAGAACTTATCAAACTCAACACCCAAAAAACAAATAATCCAGTGAAGAAATGGGCAAAAGACATGAATAGACACTTCTCCAAAGACATCCAGATGGCCAACCGACACAGGAAAAAATGCTCCACATCACTCATCATCAGGGAAATACAAATTAAAACCACAATGAGATACCACCTCACACCTGTCCGAATGGCTAACATTAACAACTCAGGCAACAACAGATGTTGGTGAGGATGTGGAGAAAGAGGATCTCTTTTGCATTGTTGGTGGCAATGCAAGCTGGTGCAGCCACTCTGGAAAACGGTATGGAGGTTCCTCAAAAAGTTAAAAATAAAACTACCCTACGACCTAGCAATTGCATTACTAGCTATTTATCTAAGGGATACAGGTATGCTGTTTTGAAGGGACACATGTACCCCCATGTTTATAGCAGCACTATCAACAATAGCCAAAGTATGGAAAGAGCCCAAACGTCCATCGATGGATGAATGGATAAAGCAGATGTGGTATATATATACAATGGAGTATTACTCGTTAATCAAAAAGAATGAAATCTTGCCATTTGCAACTACGTGGATGGAACTACGTGGAGGGTATTATGCTAAGTGAAATTAGTCAGAGAAAGACAAAAATCATATGACTTCACTCATATGAGGACTTTAAGAGACAAAACAGATGAACATAAGGGAAGGGAAACAAAAATAATATAAAAACGGGGAGGGAGACAAAACATAAGAGACTCTTAAATACAGAGGGCAAACAGAGGGTTACTGGAGGGGGTGTGGGATGGCGGAGGGGCTAAATGAGGAAGGGGCATTAAGGAATCTACTCCTGAAATCACTGTTGCACTATATGCTAACTAATTTGGATGTAAATTTAAAAAAACTTAAATTAAAAAAAGAAAAAAGAAATACAATTCTGTAAAAAAAGAAAGAAAGAAAGAAAGAAAGAATACCTCATACTTAAGGGTTAGAATTTTTATCTGTGAGGCAGAAGCAATCAATGTTAATTTTTTTTTTTTTTTTTGCCTGCTCTATGAAACTATCCTTCATCTGATAATTGACCACGTGGTTTGGAGAATTAGGAGCAGCCACAGAAAAGGGTCCATATTTCCCACCGACTTGACCATTTTCGATCCATAATACCTGCTCTGCAGCCTCCCACGGAAATTCTCAAGGGTAAATGACATTCCACTAAGGCTTGGCCTCTGTAGGAAATGCCGCCATACCCAGCAGGGGGCACTGTCCATTCAATGGGGCCCACAGTGAGGAGCAGGAAGTGGGATCCCCACCACAGCTGAAAATCTCCCCAGGGTCTGGATCTCACGCTTGCCCCAGGCCAGGATAACTGCAGACCAACATCCAAAACATCCCAGAGAGTCTCTTAATTGGGTAAAAACATATTATAGGAAGGATTAGGGGCAGGGCGTAAGGGTTTGTTCTGAACTGAGACTGGTGATTAATTAGCACTCTGGGGACTTGTTCTCTCCAGGAGAACCAACTGGATGAGAAGAAAAGAAAAAGACTTCCTTCAGAATGGCCATCGTGGAACACATACCAGTCCTGAGCTTCTGGGAGGAGGGGGTCCGCAGAGATCACCATGGGAGGCATACTTCTGACCAGAGCTTTGTTTCCTGTACTGCCCAAGGGGCGCTGAAGAGTTTAGGGGCCTTTCAGGGGGCCAGGGATGGGAAGGCCCAGGGAAGACATCCGAGGACTTTTCTGGGCAGAGGTTCAGACTGGAGAACCTTTGCAACATTTCATTTGGTTGAGGAAGTGGGTAGAGAAGGAGCTAGAATATGATTCATGTCAACGTACAACCCCAAAGAGCAAAAGAAAGGCAGAGCAGTCTCTAGTGCTCGGGTAGTCACGTCCTGGAGTAAGAGATGAAGTTTGCCTCGGGAGAAACGTTTTAGAGCCTGCAACTCACGGCCTACTCGTCTCTCCCAGGACGGGACGGGACACTTCAGGAGATGTGCGATGTCCAAGCACAAGGGAAGGGAGTTGAGCCAGGGGGACTCCACGGCCCCCTTTTTCAAATTTTTTTTTTCTTTAACATTTATTTATTATTGAGAGACAGAGAGACACAGAGCGTGAGCAGGGAAGGGGTAGAGAGAGGGGGAGACAGAATCTGAAGCAGGCTCCAGGCTCTGAGCTGTCAGCACAGAGCCCGAGATGGGGCTCGAACTCACAAACCGCGAGATCATGACCTGAGCCCAAGTCGGTCGCCTAACCGACTGAGCCACCCAGGTGCCCCCACAGCCCCCTTTTTTCAAATTTTTTAATTTTTTGTTAATTTTGAGAGTATGGTTGATGAAACCCAGAAAGCACTGACAAGACAGTGTATGGGCCACTGGAGAGACAGAGGGAACTGCCATCAGATGGTAACTGAGGAAGCATCTTAACAAGATTGATTAGTCTTTACCCCTGGGGGCTCCCTGCCTCCTATCCCCTCAGTTTGAATTGATGAGCTAAAACTGATACTTGAGGACTAGGGCCGAACCCATACAACTTTATAATGCAAAGAGATCTATGAAAGGATTAGCAAGGCCCCACCCTCTCCCCAGGAGACAGTCCCCTTTTGATCCACTACTAGCTGTAGCTTGAACACTTCTATTGAGGGGATAGTACCTATCTCTGCAAGGCCTATACCATTACAGTCCAGCTGTAACCACAGAATTCTTCCTTACCCAGGGCTGAAATGCTTCTCGCTATGACCTCTCCCGCTGTCGCTCTATTTCTTAGGCTTCCAGGTATTTAAAGAGCAGTTGTTAGAGTCACTGAAACCCTTCTCTTTTCCAGGCTAAGCCATTTTCCTTCAACTGGTCCTTATCATACTACGTTATCATCGCGATCTCTCCTTCTAGATTCTTAATTTATCAATACGTGTATTTCCAAAGAACTAGATACGATACACCAGATATGGTCAAACCAGTACAGACCAGGAAGATCTTTTTCTCTTTCTAATCCATGCTCCACACTTCCAGGAATGAATTCGGACTTTCAAAGATCATCTGGTCCCTGTGTCATCCTATTGGTTCGTAATTTTGCTGGTAAATAAAACGCCCAGGTTCTTTTTCACATGAAATCCTGTCAAGGTAGGCTCCCTGTGGCAATCCTATAGGTAAGCAACTACTCTAGGGGCGCCTGGGTGGCTCAATCGGTTAAGCGCCCGACTCTTGACTTCAGCTCAGGCCATGATTTCATGGTTCTTGAGGGCTCAGTGACAGTACAGAGCCTGCTTGGGATACCTCTCTCTCTGCCCCTTCCCTGCTTGCGCTCTCTCTCTCTCTCTCTCTCTCTCTCTCTCAAAATAAATAAACTTAAAAAAAAAAAAAACCATTCTACTATAGATTTATAAGCACATAATATAAATATAATGGCACATTTCCTTCAAAAAAAATCTTGTCATTTGCACCCACGGTTCCATCTGAAATACTAAATCCTGAGCCTGTCATCCTTGGTCTTCTCTCTCTATTCCCTCCAGCTGAGTGTCTGCCAGAAGTCTGATAAATGACATAGAAGTACCTTCCCCTTTCTCATTCGGTACGTTGACAAAAACCAGAGCTGGACCAAAAGCAGAGCCCCGCGCCGCGGCATGCCAACCGAAACCCCCCTCTCGTCAGCATCAGTGCGGTCAACGTGCCCTGGCACAGTTTCACCCGCTACAGTGGACCCCTGTCCGCCGCACACGGGCACTACGGGACGACTGGTAGATGCCGGCTGGTGCTCCCATCCTCAGGGTTTAACGAGTCAGACCCCAAGAGCCTCTCCCTCCTCCCTGCCCCCTGCCTATCCACCCTCATTCACCTCTGACATCACAGTCCACCCTTACCCCGGTGCTCTGCCGCCACCTGATGCCACACACGGCACGCCAGGCCACGCGGCTCTTCTTCAGGCACCATCCACCCTGCAACCCAGCCGCTAAGATGTGCCTCAAGCCAAGTCCACGCTGAGGTCCTCCCAGGATCTCTGATTGGCCACCTACTGGCTTTGCTCCTTGCCGAACACCAAAAGCCTTTAGAGCCAGTCCCTTGGTGCTACACCCTCTCACTTCCCAGGCGAATGTCCGGCCTTCCTGGCCAGTCTGAGCACAGACATCTGGAAGCCTCCTCCCACCCTGCCTTCCGGTGCCCACGGTTCTCCAGGCACCGGAAGGACGATCATGCGCAAACATTTCAGCCCACCGCTCCCCCCACTCTTGGCCTTACCTTTCTTCCCGCGCTCGAGGACTCAGGAACCTGCTGGAATCATCGTCGTGGCTGCTCTGCTGGCTACTCTGCTGGCTGCTGCAGAAAGACACAGGATGTGAGCCGTTGACTTCTTTCTCAACCCTGGGGGAGGTCAGCTCAACTCCACAGCTTGACAAAGAAACCGGGTTACAAAATTTTAAAGACACAAGTTCCCCCATGCAACTCTGTACACAGAGAGTGTACTGACAGGCAATAGATAGGAGAAAGGATACAAATGTGATGCAAACTCCACCCAGCTCATTTGAGGCAGAAGTGGAAAATCTCGACCTGTTGCCTTATTCTTCCTTGGGGACCTAATCTCAGTGAGCAAATCCCTCCAGTACTTTTTATACGTGGGCTTCTTAATCCATATGCCAGGGTAACAATCCCACATTTCTTCAACCTCATGGAGACTCTCGAGATGCAGGTGCAGATGGGGGGGGGGGGGGGGAGGGGGGAGGGGGGAGGGGGGATGGGAGAGTTCCAGTAGGGAGAAAGACCTGATGGGGGCAGGGGTCACCAGGCCTGCTTCTCTTCCTCCTGGGAAGGCCAAGGAGGGATTAGAGGGCAGAGTCCCTCCACCCCAGCCCAAGATGATTCAAGTTCACAGAGCTCTTTAAAATGCTTACACTGAAGTTATAATAGATGGAATTCAGCCACCTTTCATTTTACTTGAGAGAGAAAAGCTGTTCAGACATCTTATGACACTAACTGAACATATGAACAAATAATTTTTATTTTTTTTAACTAATCCAAACATCTGATCAGCAGTCCATAAACTACAGCCCCCCCCCCCCCCCCAGCCAAATCTGAAGTTGCCTGTTGTTTTTTTTCTTTTACGGTCCCTTGAGAATGGTGTTTAAAAAAAAAAAAATGATGGGGGGAGGGAAACTCAAAACAAGAATACTATTTCATGACACATGATGATTATATGAAATTCAAATTTCATAATCATTAATAAAGTTTTATTGGCACACAGCCATACCTATTCATTTACATATTATCTATGGCTGCTGTTTACCTACAATGGCAAACTGAATAGTTAAGGCACCACTGTAAGTTATGCAGTGAGCTCATTAGACCCACAAAACCTAAAATATTTTATCTGTCCCCTAACCAAAAAAATTAGCAAACCCTGTGCTTTGCATAGATTTTATTAATGGTAAATTCCTATTACCATAAATGTCGCTTTAACTCAGGCTCCAGTATAACCAAAATTGTTTTCTTGTTCTGATGGATTGCTCACCACTGAAAAATTCGTTGATCTCCACAGAGCATATTCCTTCCACTAGATCCCCAGGACGCTGAGCCTCTGAACAGTCTTGTAGGGTAAGGGCTTGTTCACTCCCAACCAAAGAAGCACATAATTTTATGTGTGTGTGTGAGGGAAGTTATAACCATGCTCTTATATTCCATTCTTTCAACAAGAAGTAAATGAACTTAGAAGCAATTGATATCAAGTTTTCGAACACATACACCCCCTAGAAATCAAAACAGCACCAAACACAGAGCCTCCACTTGCCTGGCAGAACTGAAGTGTGTATACCAGCCCTTCCTCTCTCATTTACCCTACACCTAGCACTTTTTTGCCACTTACTTGTTCACTGTGGAGTGGCTACTCATCACACCCCCTTCCCAAGGTCTCAGAGACTTGCCTGTTAAAAACTCCTCATCGCAAAACTGTGCTATAATGTTGTTGACCGTGGGATTTCTTACATTGGGACTAACTTGTTATAATGCATCACGTACCGTCTCCTACGTAACCTGGAATGTGGTCTGTACTCCAGCAGGCAACTCACAGATGGTCGCAACAGAGCAGACAGCTCCAAAGGCAAGGATTAAGAGAGGAATACCAGCCTATACCCCTAGCAGCACACGTGAGCAGAAGCAGAAGGGAGGGGGTCTGGAGCCCAGTGTTGGGCACTAACAGCCAATGGGGCTCAACCAACCCAAAGGACCACGATCAGCATCGCAGCCTCTTCAAGGAAGAGACTGGGCTTGGCTCCATTCAAGCTAGTCTTCCTTCTCACCCCGCCCGCTCTCTGGCATTCAAAACTTAAAGTTAAGCTAATATTGGGGCTCCCAGAATGAAAGGATGATGTACCGGGGTGTCAGAAAAAGGATTCGGAGCTGTTATTAGCAAGCTGTCTCACTAGATGGCACTGTTGCCTTTGAAGTCAGAACTTCATCCATCCAACGCTTCTGAAATTCAAACTAGAACCAACATTCTGGTGCCCCCTCTTGGCCTTCCCGTGGCTCAGGAAGCGGTTCGGACGGTGGAGATGAAAGCGACAGTGGATCACCTCCAACCTGTTTGTTGGTTCTAAATAACCAAGAAATAACCTACATGCGCTAGACAAGTATTGACGTAAATGGCCTCCACGTGCACATGTGCCGACAAGAGGCGGCATCAAGGCAGCGATGAAGGTCTAGACTCTGGAATATGCTGCCGGGGACGGAATCCAAGCTCCTCGCTTCCTAGTTATATGACCCTGAGCAAATTACTTAATGTCATTCTCCTTACCTACAAAATGGAGATAGACGTTGATGATAGTTCTTATCCCATAAAGCTGTTGCGAAGATTGAAGAATGCACATATGTGAAGTATGGGGAACAGTGAGTGCCTGGCGCACATTAAATGCTGTATATAACTGCTATTATTATTATGTGTTATTATTATGCATCGTTTCGTGGGTCACGGACAATGAAGACATCAATCGAGTTAAGGATCCTGCTCTCAAGGTGTTTAGGATCTGGAAAGTAAGAGTCGACGTAAGCAACTACCTTTAAAAGCAAACATCGTAACTCTTAGAAGTAAATACTAAATGCTACAGAAACATAAACTACTCGGGGCCAGGAAGAGAAGGAATGGCTGGATGACAAGGGTTTCAGCGCGCACACTTGAAATTCAGATAGATCCAGGACAGACAGAACTGAAGAGAAGGACATTCTATTTCAGTTCCATTTACCACACACTTATGTACCAGGCACTGTGCTAGGAGACAAGGACACAGAGGCACAGATAGTCACCATGCACTGCGGTGTGGCCACTCTACAAAGAGGGACGAAGGGCAGATGGCAGACACTTCTGTTGGGGGCAGGCGGGGACCACGTCAGACAGGTGGACGCTGAACAAGAGGGACTGCACATAAGTCCATGGTGGCGGCAGCCACAGGGTGCACAGGGTGCTTCCTCCTTTACAGCTCCCAGGAGGGGACTAGTCCTGTCTCCTCCCGTTCGTTCTTGGAACTTGTTTTTCGACAGTCTTAAGTAAGCGAGATGGATGCCAAGCACTCCTCCGCTCAATCCCCATGAAATAATATTGTTGAGCAGAAACTCCAGAGATTGAGATGTTGCCTCACCCTCTCACATAAACTCTTTCCATTCTGCTCTTAAATGAACCTGATTCAAATGAGAACAGAGCTCCTGGAAGCAGGGCAGCTCATCTTGCTCCCTGAATGACATCTACCAGTATCCTGAGGTCACGGAAAAAGCGACCACCAGAGTAGGGTGTTTCCGGAGTTATGGAATGCCAGAGGTCAAGGGCCACATCCCCAACCTCTCCATTTTAAGGGAAGGCCTTGGTGACACTGAGTGCCCCATCTGGGCTCTACAGCTTAAAGTGAAGAAGAACTTGGAAGAAGTCCAGCAGGGGGCACTAACAGATAAAAATGTTAGAAAACCTTAAAAAAAAAAAACAAAACAAAAAAACCCCAACTCTGAACAAAGATTTGGATCTAGGCTCTAGGTGACTGAATATAGGCTTACCATGGAAAGGAAAGAAATTTGTACAGGCAACTGTTTGCTATTCCCCCAAGACGGCTAAAGAAGTAAATCCCTCCTGTTGTAAATTCAAGCTTTAGAGGAAAACCACTGTATAAATTAAATTTTGAAACACTAGAGTGTGTTACTAAATCAGGTGAGGAAGCGGCTTCTTTAAATTCCAGAATATTCCGAAGGGACACCAGCTGAAACAAATCAGATCCGTAATCCTGCTTTTATTCTCCACCAGCAAACTAGTGCTTGGAGCTTATCCTCGAAGGTCATATCAAACCAGTAACATTAGCACAAGCTGGGAAAAATACGTTGTAATCTGAGCCAAAGCACACCTCAGAAGACAGAAGATCAGAGACAATGGCCAGGAAGCTCCGCGGTGCAGGCTGGGTAAATCCCATGATTCCACTGATCTCCCTTCCTCCCTCCCCCAACCCAGAACACCTGCAGAAAGTACAGGCTAAACCCACAAGCCACCAGGAAGGTGTCCTTTTGCCCTCTGGAAAGTACAGCTTCCCTGATAGGGAGACTCAATTTGCCATCTTTCCTGAGTGGGTGCTTCGTATGCAAAAACAGCTTTCTCTCCCAGACAATACTAAAGGGGTCATGGCCTCCTAAGCCCAGAGTGGGTTTTGGGAGACTGGGGGGATTCCAAGCAGGTACAGGGATGGGCAAGCTGTTATTTCCAGAGCCTAATGGAAACCATCCATTTACCCACACTATGGCTGTACAGACTATTTATCAAATTCCTTTGCTTTCGGCTGTAACCAGAGCAATCTAGAGTGTTACCTCATGCTAACTGGAAGCTTCAAGACTCAGAGTGGCTTTGATCGATATATGTCTTTGATACGGGGAGAGAAATTATTTTCAGCAGTGGATGTAGTAGGAATAGCACAGAGAAAGATCAACCTAGGTTTGCCCTGGCTTTACTGGCCCTCTGCTTTGGCCAAGTCCCTTACCCTCTTTTAGCCTATTTCCCCCCAAATTAGAGAATGGTGTTGAGGATTAAGCGGTGACTCATCCAATCACAATATCTGAGTTCAGGATTTAGAGTCAGCGGGACACAAGTTCTAGTCCTGACTTTGCCACTTAGCAGGACGACATTGGGTAAGTTATTTAACTTTTCTAAGTGTCAGATGTGGGTATACCCCCAAATGATTGCAGTGAGGATTAGACACAGGAGAAATCATGTATATAAAAAGTGTCTAGGGCAGTATCTGAGCTTTGGTGGGTGTACCATCAATGGTGGACGTCAACTGTATTCAATATTCAGTTAGTGTGGCAGGTAAATTTTTTGAAGCCTCCAATGCATAAGAGGAAGAGAGGAAGAAAGACACTGATGGTCAAACTTTTGAGAGCCACTGACCTGAAAAGTAGGGTCACCTGACAAAAGAGAAGGCTGACTTTTCATGCTGAATTCTATTCACCTGTGTAATGGCTCTGGCATTTTCCATTTTGGTGCGAGTAGGAAAGGTGCACGGGGGAAGAAAAGCAGGTGACAAAGAAGTAGAGAATGCAGGGGAATAGTCTGTCATTTGGCAAATGAATACGGGCAAGTCTAATAATAGAAAATAAGTAAACAGATGTGATTTGGGGCACTGCCAATGACTGCCAGCTTCTTACACAGCATACCTGAATGTTTGCAAAAATTACTTAGAAAATAACACACTCTGCGTGAAGACTGACAATCTGTCCACAAAGTTAGCAGGAAGGGACCTGTGTAATGGCTCCCATGGAAATTTGCAGCTGGGTGGGGTGGATGGTCAAAGATTCAGGGATTCAGAATTTAGCCAAATATCTTTCAACTCATTACCACTCATTCCTTGGCCCTTCTCCAAACTTGCCAGGTTAGAGTCTGAACACGTCCAGGAATGTGTGGGTTTTTTAAAATTTATCTTTATTTATTTTTTTAAATAATCTCTACACCCAATATGGAGCTCGAACTCAAGACTCCCAGATTGAGTTGCACGCTCTTCCGGCTGAGCCAGCCAGGAACCCAGAGGAATGTGTATCTTTCAAGGGCTTCCCAGTGATTCTGATGGGCAACCTAGATGGAGAACACAGTGGACTCCACGCTCACTGCCTCTACTTCCTCACCATTGCCTCGTGAATTAGTCCACTAAATCTGGACAGCACCCCCACCCTTCCATGCTTTCACCCACCAGGACCTCCATTACTGCCAGGCCAATGACAGCTGTTACGTCCTAATCTTATCTGATTACCCAGGCAGGTCTGCACTATTGTTCCCGTTCTTCAAACTTCACCCTTCTGCCTCCTATGGTACCACCTTCTCCTGGTTCTTGGGTTTTGTCCTACTTTGGCTTTTCTCTTCTTTTTTCGGGAGCTTCATGGACTCTTAGTTTCTGTTTCAGCCACTCATTTAATAAATTATCAAATACCAACCGTACCAGGCACTGTTTGGCAATCTCGATCCCGAGTGTAGAGTAGAAAGCAGATGAGATCCCCATTCTCAATGAGTTGACATTCTGTTTGGGTTCCTTCCTCTCCCAGCTTTATGCCAGGGGACCCTGCGTTTTGCGAACCTGTTATTACCAAAATACTGTGCAATAATATTATACATTCATGGGCGATGATTTATAGCTCCCACCGATTCTCAGATAGGCCTGTGACCCACAGAAGAATCCACCACAATACCTCTCTGGGGAATCGTATCCACACCAAACCTTCAGTTATGATGGATACACTGATGATTCCCAGAGACAGCAGGGCAGAAGGACTGAGCCATCACTAGTCACGTGTGGCTATTTAAATCTACATTCATTAAAAATTGAGTTCCTGGGGCGCCTGGGTGGCTCGGTCGGTTAAGCGTCCGACTTCGGCTAAGGTCATGATCTCACGGTCCGTGAGTTCGAGCCCCGCGTCGGGCTCTGTGCTGACTGCTCAGAGCCTGGAGCCTGTTTCAGATTCTGTGTCTCCCTCTCTCTCTGCCCCTCCCCTGTTCACGCTCTGTCTCTCTCTGTCTCAAAAATAAACGTTAAAAAAAATTAAAAAAAAAAATTGAGTTCCTTAGTCATACTAGTTATATTTCAAGTACTCAACGACTACACGTGGCCATGTGCTTCTGTATTAGATAGTGCAGACATAGAACAAGTCCATCATTGCAGAAAGCTTTATTAGACAGCACGGAGGTTCCCCAATCAAACCCAGGATCTGAGCTCCAGCTCTGTCACTTCTCATCAGAGTCACTGAGACCCGCCTATTTCTCTCTACATTCCTATCACCTCACCTGTTAAGATGTAAGTAACTCCGTACAACTGTTTTGAGGATGGAGCAAGTTAACTAATATAAAGCGCTAACCAGAAGGCTTCCACAAAGAAGCCTTCCACCCAAGAACTGTCCCGAACACTTATTGTCATTCATTTGCATGGGTACTGAACTCTCTGGAGTCCAACATGAATCTCAAACTGAACACGGCCAATCCTGAAGGCACCATCTTTTTTGTCTTTCCCTTGCATTCCACAAGGATTCATTCAAACTAGTGTGAAAAAGAAAAAAAAAAAACCACAGGTCCAAAATGGCGTCACACAGGCCAAGTTCCAACCTCCCCCGGAAATGGAGTCTGGAGTCCTAAGGGCTCAATCAGAAATTCTCCGGTCTGCACCAGCGAGGTAATCTGTCACCTGGACCTCTCCAAAGGCCAAAATCTGCACAAAATCTGCATGATAAGAAGACTCCCTCCCCTTTCCCCTAAGGGAAGGTGACCTTGCCTCAAATAATCCTTTCTTTTCTTTTGCTAATGTTTTACCTCGCCCTCCTTCCTACAGAAACCTCCTCAGAGCTCCCTCTACTTGCTAGACAGAAGGCTGCTTGATTCATGACTGGATTAATAAAGCCAGTTAGATTTTCAAGCTTTGGTTCATGTTTCTTAACACTAGACAGGCACCTCCATCTGGATTTAACGGCAAGGGCTGTAGATTCTACCTCCTTGTATCCCTCAAGTCAGTCCAGGCCTCCATTCATCACTCCTTTGGCCATTGCCTTAGGCCAAGCTCTCATCACTCCTCACAGGGATTACTTTAATAGGCTCCCAACTGCTTTTCCTGTTGCCAATCTGGCCCCACTCCAGTCTATCCTGGACACTTGATGGCCTTCCTGAAATGCAGATTCGATCCTGTCTCTTTAGGCTTAAAAGTCCTGCAGACTTCCCATAATTTCATGAGCCAAGTTCAAACTCCTTAGTTTAGCAATGAAAACCCTAATAAGCTAACTGCTATCTATCTTCCAGCTCCCACGTGGCCCACACCCCCTCCAGTGATCCTCCCTGTCCCAGGTTCAGGCACTTCCCCCAGGGCCTGGTATATCCTTTCCTCCACTCACCCCACCCTGGATTAAGCCTGAGGGCTCTAGTTTGGGACTGCTGGGGTTCCAGTCTTGACTCTTCTACCTACTCAATTCTGACCTCTATTAAATGGGGATGGCAATAGTTCTCTTCTCCATCGGGGTGTTGTGAATAATAGTACCCATGGAATACTTGGAAAGGGATCTGGCATTGGGTACTCACTATTATAGCTATCATTATCCTTCAAAAGCAGCACCTTCTCCGGGAAATCTTCCTTGGTGGCCCCTGCCTACACTATGGTCCTACATCGCTCTATCTTACCCTTTACCATAAAAATTAGCATATTCCTTGGGATACAGTAATTAATGATTCAGTTCCCTATGCCTTCTGCCACACTGTAAAGTTATTTAAGAGCAAAGATCCGGGGCGCCTGGGTGGCTCAGTCGGTTAAGCAGCCGACTTCGGCTCAGGTCATGATCTCGCGGTCCGTGAGTTCGAGCCCTGCGTTGGGCTCTGTGCTGACAGCTCAGAGCCTGGAGCCTGTTTCGGATTCTGTGTCTCTCTCTCTCTGACCCTCCCCCGTTCATGCTCTGTCTCTCCCTGTTTCAAAAATAAATAAAACGTTAAAAAAAATTTTTTTTTTAAAGAGCAAAGATCGTATTTTATGTTTCATTTCCACTTACCACTCCTGGCCCCTCCAGAGAGACACTTTGCTGAGTAAGTACTATCAAATCCGCACAGATGACACTCTCTCTCCAGATGACCACACACTTCCAAACGTTCATCAGCATTCCCAGATGCCTGTGTTGAGAGTACCCTAGGCCTTATTCAGTGTGTAAAGCATCGTTTGTGACCTCAAGAAGTTTCCAACAGACTACATTCCAGGCATGGGTGCTGTAGAGATACCAACTTGAATTAGACACATGCGAGCCTTCCGAAGAAAGCAGCTACTGTTAAGAAAACCTTCCTCGGGGCGCCTGGGTGGCTCAGTCGGTTAAACGTCTGACTTCAGCTCAGGTCATGATCTCGCGGTCTGTGAGTTCGAGCCCCGCGTCGGGCTCTGTGCTGACAGCTCAGAGCCTGGAGCCTGTTTCGGATTATGTGTGTGTCTCTCTCTCTGACCCTCCCCCATTCATGCTCTGTCTCTCTCTGTCTCAAAATTAAAAATAAAAAAACGTTAAAAAATTTAAAAAAAAAAAAAAGAAAACCTTCCTAAGGCCTGCCCTCCTCTGCCCCACCCCCCTCCTCTGCCCCACCCCCCTGCCAAAGGTATGCTCCAACTTTTGATGACTGGCTTCATGCCTGACAGAGCCTCCACTGGAGGGGAGGTAGGAAAGAATGTGCTTCTCCAATTAGACACCAGAGGGAAAAAGTTAATAGAAAAAGATTTTGAAGCCCAAGGCTACAACTTTTTTGTTTCTTTCTTTCTGAATTGTCTATAAGTTTCAAATGTCACCAATCCTTGGTTCTCAGGTATACAGATATTTAAGCATCAGATGAGGAGGGGGAAAAAAAAATCGTCATGTTCTCTTATGCCCTGTTCTGAGATATTTTTCCCAAAGCGTAAAGGTTCCCTGACCTACAGTGAAATTCTAGGCCCTTCCCCGCACACAATTAAAAGAACTATACTTACCCCATTATATTCCTCAAATGGCTTCTGAAGAAAGGGGGCAAGCGAACTCGTGTCCGCTTAAACTCTCTCTTCAAGCACTCTTAAGGAACGTACCACTTTTCTCTGGTTCCCACGCCCTGGTAGCTTCCTTGGCCTCGACCACTACTTCCCCTTCGCTGTGAAATCTTAAGCCCTCGTAAGAGAGCACAGAGGCATTAACCAGGTCACTTAGTGGTAAACCTTTAATCAGTGATAACTGTGACCAACCAAGATGCTTCCCAGAACTTGAAGTCTCTGACAAGTTGTCGAGACCCTAGGCAGTGGCGTCTCATTGGCCAGCCTCCCCACCCTCTCAGCTAGCCCTCAGTGCCCCTCCCAGCCTTTAAGACATCCTTTGCTTCTTAATCCAGAGCCTTCTGGACTAAGTGGTAGGAAGATGCGTAGATTTCTCAAAGCCAATGCCAGCCAGAATCATTCTGTCCACAGATAACCCCAAAACATTTCATTTTTATTTTCTGAATAATCTCTACACCCAGCGTGGGGCTCGAACTCATGCCCCTAAAGTCAGGAGTCGCATGCCCTACCAACTGAGCTAGCCAGGCATCTCCCCCACGCCCCCACCCCCTGCGAAACTTTATGTTTGACAATCATCTTGATCCTGGTTCCTTCATCTAAACTATTCAAAACAAGAAGTTAAAGTCCTTTCTCTACCAATTTCCTCTCACAGGGGCAAGTCCAGAGACAGTCCCAGAACTCACAGAGAGCCCCACACCAAGAACCTTTAAACCATATCCCCAACTATGATATTTTGTTTTATTTATTTATTTATTTATTTTTTTAATATTTATTTTTGAGAAAGACAGAGTGCAAGCATGGGAGGGGCAGAGAGAGGGAGGCACAGGATCTGAAGCAGGCTCCAGGCTCTGAACTGTCAGCCCAGAGCCCGATGCAGGGCTCGAACTCACAAACCAGGAGATCATGGTGGCAAAAATTGGCCACTTAACCGACTAAGCCATCCAGGCACCGCCCCCCATTATGATATTTTAAAAGATATCTTTCTGATATGGGACCAAACACTATTTGCCTCCTACTTAATTTGTGTGTGTGTTTTTAATCAAAGATACATAACCACCATTCAAAACTTCAGGTCAGCATCTAATAACATGCTCACACCACAGTTCAAACGCTCTTTGGTCACTCTTAGTACAAAAAAATGCAGGGGCGCCTGGGTGGCTGAGTTGGTTAAACGTCTGACTCTTGCTTTGGGCTCAGGTCATGATCTCACAGTCCGTGAGTTTGAGCCCCATGACCAGCTCTGTGTTGACAGCACAGGGCCTGCTTGGGATTCTCTCTCTGCCTCTTTCTCTCTACTCTCAAAATAAATACATAAACTTAAAAAAAAAAAAAAAAGCATATGCGGCTTCTATTAGACTTTTGGAAATGCTGGAAAGAAGGAACTCCTCCCTCCATGGAACCACCGACTTCAGTAATAAGCAAACTGCTGTTTGCTGGACGTCTTCTTGGCTTCTCTTCTACCACTCTCTGAAAAGTCGTTGCTGGAGTCCTGCCCACCGTCCCCTTCTCTTCTCTACACATTCTCCCCCAACAATGCCCTCCAGATCCATACCTTCAACAACCCACATGTTGTCCCAAACCTGACTGTTCTACCAAGCACCAGGTTCCCTGAATCCAAATGCATGTAAGACATCACCAAGATCCTGCCTCCCTAGAGAATTCTCAGCATATCCAAAACCACCCTCGGCTCTCTTCCCCCCTCTCACTCCTCCCACCAAGTAACTCTTTCTTTTTTCTTTTTAAGATTATTTATTTTAAGAGAAAGAGAGAGAAGAGAGCACACTGGAGCAGGGGAGAGGGGCAGAGAGAGAAGGAGAAAATCCCATGAAGGATCCACGCTGTCAGCACAGAGCCTGACGCGGGGCTTGAACCCACGAACTGTGAGATCGTGACCTGAGCCAAAATCAAGAGTCGGATGCTTGACCATCTAAGCCACCAGGCGCCTTCTGCCACCAGGTAACTCTTATCTGCCTTCCTTAGCTCACCATCCATCCATCTCCATCCACCCACTGAGTTGTCCAAACAAGGAAACTCCACTCCCTACCTCTAATTGGCCACTGGGTTCTGTTGCTCCTACGTGACACATCTTTTATATCCATCCCTCCTCCCTTTCCCTACTGCCCCGGCCCTGAACCAAAGACCGGTATCAGACTGACTACATAAGAATCACCCAGCAACTTTTTAAAAGACAGGTTCCCACCCATCACTTTCCCTGGATTCTGATTCAGAGGATCCTGGGCTGGGTCCTGAAGGATTTGGAACACACGTCCCTTGTGTACAAACGACTGACGTCCAGACCCCATTGAAATGGCCCCTTGACTGAGCTGGTAAGTGTTTAACAACCAGCTTCAGGGAAAGAGGGAACTGATATGCATCATTTGCCACTTCTGTTCCCAGCGTGGTCAATGTCAAGCTAATATCACAGTTGGGGATCAGTGTGCACAACTGGCTGATGTAAGCCAGCCCCAGCATACGAATACGCCCAGACCACCGTCTGTTATCTTCTAAAACAGGTATCAACATGCCTCTTCCCAGGTTAAACTCCTTTGAAGCTTTCCTCTAATGCTTTACAATACATCCAAGGTTCTTTGCTTCTCACACAGGCTTTCTGACATGAAACCAGTTTCCTCTTCCCAACTTCTCAACTTCCCCTACAGTTCTGCCTCAGCCCCTAATGTTCTGCTTACATAGAATCACTTGTGTTCCCCAAATAAACCGTGCACATTCCTTCCTCTAAACTTTGTTCATACGGTCCCCTCTGCTTTATTATTTTTTTTAACGTTTGTTTTTGAGAGAGAGAGAGAGAGAGAGAGAGAGACACAGAGTGTGAGCAGGCGAGGGGCAGAGAGAGACGAAGGCACAGAATCCGAAGCAGGCTCCAGGCTCTGAGCCATCAGCACAGAGCCCGACGCGGGGCTCGAACTCACAAACCACAAGATCATGACCTGAGCCGAAGTCGGGCGCTTCACGAACTGAGCCACCCAGGCGCCCTCCCTTCCGCTTTAAATCTCTTCTATATGATCCCACAGCCCTCACGCCTCAATAACTGTATCTTCCACCTCAGCCAACTGAGCGCTGTGTCACACAGAAGCCCGGCCTCCTCTTCCCTCTGACATATTCAGGGCCTAATTCATTTTTTTTTTTTTTTCCTACTGGACCCAGAGCTCTACCCCCGTTGAGGCACAGAGAGAGCTACGACAAATTCAAGCCTGAGCAAGTTAGCACTGCACTGCCCATGCCTTGGGGATGACCTGTTGGCTGCCTGAGAAAAAAATCTCCTTTGGGGCAAATACTGTCTGCTTTTTTCAGTGTATCCAAGATACTGCGTTCTAGTACGTTGTGTTTAATATTAACAGTAAAGCTCCACATTTAAACAGTGCTTTCCAGTCTACAAAGGGCTTCCACATACATTCTTCCATCTGATCTTTCCAACCTCATAAAGTAGGTAAGAATACATACACTCGGATCCTCATTTGAAAGATGAAGGGGCCCCTGGGTGGCTCAGTCGGTTAAGCACCTGACTTCGGCTCAGGTCATGATCTCGCATTTTGTGGAGTTTGAGCCCTGCATCAGGCTTGCTGCTGTCAGCACGGAGGCCGCTTTGGATCACCGCCACCCCCACCCCCAACCTCTCTCTCACTCTCTCTGCCCCTCCCCTGCTTGTGCACACACTCTCTCTCCAAAATAAATAAACAAAAAAATTTTTAAAAGAAAGAAAGAAAAATGAAGGAAAGAAGGGTTTCCAGGAGTACATGACATGTCAAAGAGCAAACCATTGGTAAGCTAAGGAAAAAGGGTTTCCGTAGAGGTGTTCTGCCCAAGAATTCTTTGTTCTATCATCTGAAGTACATGACAATGCTGGCTGGCCATGGCACTCACTTAAAGCTGGTAAGGGGCGGGTGGCAGGAACGACCTCAGTGACGAGATCCAGGGAGATCTAAACTGGGGGGCCGCAAGGGGGATCTGGGAGGAGCTCGGGTGTTCATTCTGCTGAAATTGCCAACCGTCTCTGCTCTGCAGGAGGCAGCCCTTGGCCAGAAAGCACAGACATCTGGAAAGTCCAGTGCAGCAAAACTCCTGAGACGAAAGGTGACAAGAGGATAGTATAATGTATGGAGTTACGTACACTAAGCTGCACACATGAGACCACGTGTACATCGTGTGTCAACTATACTGCAACTAAAAAGAAAAAAAAATGGGACAGTCTGCCAGGTAATGGCACCTGCCATGAGGTCGCAAGGCCACAAGTGAAACCACGGAAATAAACAAGTCTCTGAACACACCTGAGGAAAACAACTCCTGCCTAAGAGCAAAGCTATCTCAACAACCAGCTGGTGAAAAGGCCACAGGGAAGCCAAATAAGACAGAGCAACGTGTCCACGGGCAGAGAAGGACTTCCTCGAGCTGGAGCCAGGCCTGGGGACATTTGTACGGAGGCCTGTGAAAGGCTGGCCTGGAGCCCAACAGGAAGCCTCTGGGGACAGAGAGGCCAGCACCATCCCATGTAGGGGTGAGGGCAGGACTGGGGGGGAGGGGTGGGCCGGCCGCAGAGCAGGGACGCTAGTGCCCTGAGGGCCCCTTCACAGAGATAATTTTAGGAAGCCATCCCAGTGGCCGTGCCAACTTGGTTCTACCACCAGTTGAAGCAGAAGGAGCCTGATTCAGGAACCAAGCGGGAATAGCTCCGGGCCCGATTCCCCAGAAACCACTGGCAACCTCCCACAAGAGCATTTTAGAAGCCCAAGGAAAAGTGGCAGGTGTCTATTTTACTTCTTTAAAGACCAAACCCAATTAAGAATAAATATGTTTTCAAGATGTTTCAGGACTGCAGCTTCCCAACTGGTAGCTAATTTTGTCACCACCTGTTTCCCTCTAGTGAACAAAAGTCAAACCCCTTAAGCTGAAAGCGTAGGAGTGCCGAAGGTAACAGAAGTAGGGAAGATACAGAAAGCCTGTGTCCTGCCCCAGGAAGCCACAGGAGAGGAGAGGTTGATGCATCCGGAAAGAGGGGGGACTTCTGGCGTCCTAAAGGGCAAAGGACACATGGGGATGGGGGAAGCACTTATGCAGAAACTCTATCACAAACTGCCAGATGCCATGGAGGGCCCCATGAAGCTATCAGACAACCTGCAGACTCTTCCAGAAAGAGTCCTTCAGCTTCCCTGTCTCCCCCTCCCCTTCTCCACGCCGATCCCCATCCCTCCTCCAACTTCATTTGTCCTTAGCCTCAGGAAAAAACTGGTTTAGGGTAAAACCATTATGTCGGTTTTTTTCCAGTTAGAAGAAAGACAAACAGTCCTAACCAAGAACTTGGGTGGTCATTTAGCAACTCAACAAAGAGCCCCGCAGGGGCCTGGGGAAGAAATAGCACTGACCAGAACCTGGAGTCAGGACCTCTGTGTGTAACAGCCTGATCGGTTTCCTCAGTGCCGTTTTCCACACGGGATGGAACACTGTATCTTCTGTGCCAAGAACTCTGACAACTTTCCCATAAGGTATACACCCATGGGCACTTTTCATTAGCAAGAAGGCAACAGATACTGGATTCATTTAGAATACGGAACAAAAGAAAACAGAAGTTGAATAATCCCCAGATCACTTATTTTTGTCTCGAGAATGTTCGGCATTCCTGCCCTATATCTAATTTACTCTCTTCAAGTTCAACTCTGGTATCCACCCACACGGAGGAGAGCGCAAAAGAGATTTTGATGATCCATAAAGTAGATGATTCACTCAAGACTCATTCAAAGAACACTTTGAATGGCAACCTGCAAACAGAGAAAAGATGAGAAATCAAGCTTTGGCTGGGCCAAGTACTGTGCCAGAAAGCAGCAGCAGCAAAGTATAAAAACTAGCCCGTATTCTCAAGAATCTTAATGTGCGGTTAGGAATGAAGCTTAAAGTGTGAAGGTAAGTATGAATCACCAAAAGTCTGTATCATAGAGAAAGGGGAAACTGACATGTACCGAATGCCTAAAATAAGCATTTTTCAAATACTATCTCACTTAAAAGTTAGCATTTGAGGAAAATAACATTCTTTTTTATTCCAACTCCATTCTGTTTGTTCTATTTTTTAAGGCTATTTTCTTTTGAGAGAGAGAGAGACATAAAACAAGTGGGGGAGGGGCAGAGAGAGAGAGAGAGAGAGAGAGGGAGGGAGAGAATCCCAAGCAGGCTTTTCCCTGTCAGTGCAGAGCCTGACGTGGGGCTCAAACACATGAACCATGAGATCATGACCTGAGCCGAAATCAAGAGTTGAACGTTCAACCAACTGAGCCACCCAGGCACCCCTACCCTTGGCTTAATTTTAATAGTACTTACTGAAATCACATCTCTCATTCAACAAGCATTTCTGGAGCACCTACTATGTGCCAGGCTCCACTTGAGGGAACACAAAGATCAAAGAGAAAAAAAGTACATTCTGTCCTTAAAGAGTTTACTCTCTAATGAAGAGAGAGACATTTCACAGAGTTATGGGATTACATAAAATTAGCTAACCTCTTTGTGGAGGGTGGGATAGAAAGGTTTCTATACTAAGCACACTACCTACACGCAGAGAAAGAACACCTGGGGATCCATGGGACTCCAGAGTGAGCTTCACAGAGGAGGAAGCATTTGAGCTGAAATTTTATTTATTTAAAAAAAATTTGTTAATGTTTATCTATTTTTGAGAGACAGAGCACGAGCGGGGGAGGGGCAGAGAAAGAGGGAGACACAGAATCCGAAGCAGGCTCCAGGCTCCGAGCTGTCAGCACAGAGCCCGACGCGGGGCTCGAACTCACAGACTGGGAGATCATGACCTCAGCTGAAGTCGGTTGTCCAACCGACTGAGCCACCCAGGGGCCCCTATACTTTGTCTTAAATACCAACTCCTCCGTGGAGCCTGCTCCATCTAGAATGTCCTGCTGCCTCTGCCTGCCCACACCTGAAGGCACTTCTCCCTTCTCCCCTGGTATTCCCCACCACTCGGGCATGGGGCAAAACACACGCGAAGCAAGTAATAAATGCCTGACTCGTTCATCACTCCCACCTTCCTCGCCTAATAGTAAGAGAAGTCTACAGCGAGTCTTCCGAGGACCTCATACCTGGAGTGCGAGCAGGAGGCTGCTAAGGCAGGTTATGGGAAGATTTCAAGGCACCACCATCAGGTTCCACGTGGCATCCGTAAACACTCATCTTGGAGTCGTGCACGAAGTCACGCTCCCAAGAGTGAGAAATAAAACCAGGGAAAACAGAGCACAGGTCCAGTAGAACAACAGCCCTGGAGCTGGGCTCAGAACCCCGGGCCCAGCTCTTGCTCTGTCACCGACCAGGCGGGACACAGAGGAAGGAGCATCGCGTCGCCGTTCTGAACCTCTCGCTCTGCTTATGCTTCTCCGTAAGATGAACGGAGCGTGCTAGACCATCACAAGGGCCCCGCCGGCCTCAAAGCTCAGTAAGGTTTTAATGAAGGAAATCCTCCAGGAAAATCAGTTTGCAAGCTAAGTGACTGGCGGAGAAGGGAGTTGTGTGGGCTGAACCAGGCGGGTGAGGTGGCACTGGCCGGGCAGCGGGGAGGAGAGAGAGAACAGCAACCTGAGAACAAGTGTGGTTTAGATCCCCGGAAAGGCAATTCACGGGCACAGAGGCACACGTGACTTCCTGGCTCACTTCCTGCACACTCTTTTTGATTCCTGCTTCTTTTTACTGCGATTGTTTCCAGCTTATCATTTTATCATAATCTGTGATTCTTGTAATAAGATCATGGACCAACCCTTACACAGGAAGGGGCCTAAGAGATGATCTAGTCTAATTTTTTCCCCTTCCAGACCAGGAAACTGAAGGCCAAAGAAGTTAAGAGACACGTAAAAAGCCACAGAGGCATTTAATGGCACGGTGAAAAAAATAGAAGATAAAACTCAAGCTGGCCTACTCTTAGAGCAGAGTTCTGCCCACGACACCAGGTACAGGAATGTAAACCCCCAGAGCGTGTAGAGAAAGTATCTTCCTTTTTTTTTTTTCCTCAGCCCTTCGGTGCTACCACTCATAAGAAGGGTAACTATGAATAGCTGTTCGTTCCACAAAATGTACAATGTCATGTGCTGCTGGGGAGTGATTACCAGGTACCTGTGCTGTTCTAACCACTGGTGACACGGGAGTAGGCAGGGCCCCTGCTCTTAAGAACCAACCTCACGTCCTTGTGGTTTAGCCGGAGGGATGCAGAGATGAGACCGATCCGTCAACAGAGACCAAAAAATAATAATAATAATAAAATAAAAAAATAAAAAACCCTGTAATTTTCAAAGGTGTTACAAAGATAATAAAAGGGGCAAGTGAGGAGTCTCAAGAAAGCAAAAATAAATAAGTAAGTATGTTAAAGTCACACTGATAAAAAAGTGTCAGAGTTTGGACTCGGGTTCACGAAGATCACCACAGAGCCTAAGACGTGACCAACCGGGTTGTACAGAGTGACTAGTGTGGCCACTGTTCACACAGTGTTCACAGAACAAACGGCTGATTGAATGTGAATGCATATAATCAGAAGGGTCTTTCGAGTATTTTTAATTTGGAGTGTTTTTAACTTGGAAGGGGAATTCAGAAGAAGATTCTAGTGAATTCTGTTTTGATTATAATTCATCCTAATGAATCTCTAGCTCGCCATAATGGAAACGTAGATTATAGTTTCATCAAATATTTTCCCTTTCATTCTATATCTCCATCTTCTGTGACAAAACAGACTTAAACGTTTGCTTTCTTATTCTCCTAAAATTTATATATAGCTGTTAACACGGTACGTATTCGAAACAATACTCGTCGTTGATGTCGATGGGGATATAACATATCACAATCCTCTTACCAATATAGGAACAAGTGCTCATGAAATATTCAGATATAACAAGTAAAACTATTCTCAAAATACAAGAATTAGATGTACCTGCTCTCACAAATACGGTCTCACAGATGACAGGATAAACACTGCAGAGCGTGCAAAAAAAACCAATCGTAATCTCACAAATGCCTCAGATCTCAAAGACCGTCTTTAAATCTTACCTTGGCTCTTTTTTATAAGATCTTCTCATTTTTCTAAAAGTTCTCACTCTGCATCTTCCCCCTAGCACCAAAAGCATCTTCTCTCCTAATTACACCTCATATCAAAGGATGTCACTCATTCCAAACTCAGAAGACAATGCATTCGTTTACAGTTCTCCACGGGGCCTGGTGGCTGTACTGATTAAGCCGAAATCAAAGATTCATGAAGCCATACCACGGGAAATTCAGCACCAGGCAAGACAGGCGCAACATCCCCTCAGCTGGTTCCTTGTCCCCTCGCCCCCCGCCCCCACCGCCCTCTCCCGTGACATGGGGAATCGGGTTCCAGAAGTCCACCAGCAAACACTGAGACAATACACGCCGCGCCTTAGCTAATCACACGCAGCCCTAACCACCCTCTGGACCACTATGTTTTTCCAGGTCTGCCAACCCCAAATGACTCAGCAAAGGAGCCACAATGAGAAACAACCACAAGCCCCAGGGCCTGCCCTTCAGATCAGATAAGCTTGGCACCAATATGAAAATGACACCAATATGCAAACACTTCTTTCCCTTCAGTTTAAAGGGATGAGAAGTAAAAAGAAGTCATCAGAAAGTGAGCACCCACTGTGCAACCAGGCGCTTTAAGGGATGCCTTACCTTCATTATTTCATCTTCAAACCAACCTACAAGGTAGGTGTTATCATAGTGCCCTCCTTATGTAGGAGGAAATTAGTGATGCAAAGCAGGGTGAGGGCCGAAAACTTGCCCCAGGCTGGAATTTTACTCTGTGGAAGCAGGATGGAAATTGCTACTGGAGTAAAAGGGAAACACAGCCGCTGGGAAGCCATCCACACTGGTGAGGGAGGAACACTGTCGGCCTGGACAGTACCGACAGTATTTTGCAAAAGTGAACAGCCTTGGAAGAGGTAGAAACACATTCTATTAATCAGCTGTCCCCAGTCCTTTTCTCAAATTCACAATCAGTAGCCACCTGTGACTACGGATGCTCCATCACTCAGCTCCAGCTGGGTTTACCCTAGACTCATCTAGAACAGGGCAGGCCAAGTCTCTAAGTCTCCCTGAGGTGGATGGATCGAACCCGACAGCTGATGTCCTTCACAGTAACGTCTGGCCAGTTACCATGATAACCGAAGGCAACAGCTACTGCTGCCCTCCCCTTGGATACACCTGCCACATTTCGAGATTTTACACTTGTTTGTATGAGTTGCGTCGACCACCTAACAGATGCTCAATAAAAACTTATAGTTGAGGGACACCCGGGTGGCTCAGTCGGTTAAGCATCCGACTTCGGCTCAGGTCATTATCTCACTGTTCTGGAGTTGGAGCCCCGTGTCGGGCTTGCTCCTGTCAGACTTAGCGCAGGGCCCGCTACCGATCTTCTGTCCCCCTCTCTCTACCCCTCCGCCCTTATTCTCCCCCTTACCCCAAAACAACAAAAAACGAATAATTGAACAAACGAATGCATGGGCAATTAATAAGCTAGACGAAATCCTTAAACAGCAGAGGCCAGCCGAAGCTCGGTGGCCAGCACATAGCAGCTGGCCTATAAGGGTATGCGGAATTCAGATGTTCTCACCGTGGCAGCCTGAATGTTTCATGCGTCCTGCGGAGGAGGTGCAAATCCAGCCAGAGTTTTGTTTGTTTGTTTGTTTTTTAATATTTATTTATTTTTGAGAGACAGAGCAAGCACAAACAGGGAAACAGGAGAGAGGCAGACACAGAACCCAAAGCAGGCTCCAGGCTCGGAGCTGTCAGCACAGAGCCCAAGTCGGGGCTCGAACTCACAGACCGCGAGATCATGAGCTGAGCCGAAGACGGACGCTCAACAGACTGAGCCATCCAGGCGCCCCCAACCACAGCTTTTCACGGGAGCTGCTGCTTTAACAAAACAGAGGTGTGCTGAAACAGCAGCTTATGCTTGGTCCCTGTTCTCCATTTCCTGTGGATTTTAATTACCCACATTGCCGGCACACATACATAAAACTCAGTGGAACGTTAAGATATGTACATGTATCGTACTGTATAGAGAAAAGCGACATGACGACCTCCTTCTGAGCCAGGATTCCATCATTACTTAGCTGTATGGACGCGGGCACGTTCAGAGTTTCCATTTCCTTAGGGGGACCGAGTGGACACAGTCATTACAGCTGCCCCATAGGATGCAGGAGCAACTGAAGCAATGGGGATCCCCGTGCCCTAAGCATGTGACTGGGGGCTGTGCCAGGCACTACGGTACGTGCTGGGGCAAATGCAGAGAATAATTGCACGCTGTGCTGCCTTCCTGGAGCCCACGGCCTGGTCAACCACTCTGAAAAGGAGAAAGTGCTGCCCAAATTGAGAGCTTATGATAAACTGCGTTCGCCAACATGGTCTTCCCTTGTGTCCACGAGGGCGCCGTGCTCGGCTGCTCTGACTGCAAGCTCCAGTGGCAAGTGACAGTGTCCCCTCTCTCCCCCGTACCTCCCCTCCCTGGGCTCCGGGGCCAGTTCAGACTCTGCACCCTGTGGTGTCTCAACACATGGCATTCAGAGCCTGTCTCTGAGGCTGTCGCTACACTGCACAAACAAGGGCCATGTCTCCTGGTGGCCCTTGGGCTCCTGGCTTCCACTAAGAGTCAATGCAAAAACACCAGAACCACCACCCGGGCTGCCGACAGCTGCAGAGATAGAACCTGCTTGAGACCACCGGCTCCCAGGTCTTGGAAAACGTCGGAGCAGCCAATGCATCTGCATTCCAAAATGCCTACACCCAAATAAACGAAGCCCTGCTGTCAGTGGTGGGGGTGGGGGGAGTCAGCTCCCACGCTCGGCCCCGCAGCGGCACCCCCATGAGGCACCCCACCCTCTTCGGAGCTGGGTGGAAGACATTACTTTCACAGTTCCTGATTTCTCAGTTCTAGAAAACAGACTAATTCTCTTGCGGTGATGTGCCGAAGGAATTTGTTTTTAAAATTTTTTTAATGTTTATTTGTGAAAGAGAGAGACAGAACAGAGGCGGAGGGGCAGAGAGAGAAGGAAACAGAGGATCTAAAGCAGGCTCTGCTCGCTCAGGACAGAGCCCGATGCGGGGCTCGAACCCTCGAACCGTGAGATCGTAGCCTGAGCCAAAGTCGGACACTTAACTGACTGAGCCACCCAGGTCCCCCTAAGCAACCTGCTTTCAAATAAACAGGGATGAATGTTGCATTGTTAATCCGTTTGCTGTCTCTCTACCCTCTGTAGAATCCAAGCTCTACTGTAAGGGCAGAAACGATTTTGTTCACTGCAGTTTCTGGGGTCTAGAATAGCACCTGGAGTGTAACATGTGGTTGATGAGTATCTGTTGGATTAATTGTGGGGAGGGGGGCAAAAAGGAAGGATATATGTATTCCCAAATCCTTCTGTCCTGCAAGAGGAACAACGGTTGCCCTGACCTGGAATCAGAAGGCCAGGAAAAGTACTGTTACCATGGCAACCACAGCTCCCCCAAATCAAAACATCCTTCAAAGCTGTCACAGGTCTTTGGCGGGAAAACGGTTACTCCTATTTGCAGACCGTACCTGGGCCCCGGGTCGACCATCGGCCAAAATGTTGCTTCCAATGTGTTCTTGCATCCTGGAGCCTCGTTTGGGGAAAAGTCAACTACTCTCCATCTAAATATGCCAAACTGGACTCCCTAAACAGAAACCACCCTTAGAAGGATGGCAGTCTCTGGTCTCTGGGCACCTACAGTCCGATGGAAGACACACGCACAGAGGAAGAAATGCACGAAGGAAACCAACAGGCTTAAAGCAAACGAGCCATTATGTAAGAATCCAGACTGACAAAAAATGGCATATGAGGGGGCAATTATTCAGCTTCAAGATGACTTCTCGCTTTGTGAAATGGTTTGTGCTAGAATTCCGTGAAAATCAAATTTCTGTACAGTCCTTCATCCATTTGATTATTTACTCGTTCCCTAAATACCTATTTACTGAGCTCCTGCGATGTTCCATGCAAAGAGCTCAGCAGGCACTGACTAAAACAAACACTGAATAAAACCAACTCTGCCCTCACTGCTTATGACCCAGTAAAGGATGCAACGTGACCAGAGAATCACAATTTAGGAACATCATCACAAACCAGGAACGTGTAAGAAACACCGGAGTCTGGAAATACTTCCTGGAGGAAAGACCCAAAGGAGAAGAAGGGCAGGCTGGCAAGGTGGGTCAGAGCCACAGGAGGGCATTTCCAGCTGAAGGAACAGTGTCTGAGGAGAACTGGAAATACGAGAAAGCATCCCACTCGAGGCGCGGGGAGGTCACTCAGCTGGAGGCAGGTCCTGGGAGTAGCCTCAGCGAAGGAAGCAGGAGGGGAGCGGAAGTGAGGTCACGAAGACTAGTCCGGCTACTGAATTAAAGGACAGGGCTTCTCTGCCAGTATAGAGGCCAGGGAGGAGGGCCCTGGCAGAACATATTTAAGGACCAGTTAGGACACGTGAAGATGGTGGCCTGGGAAGGAGCAACAGTGGTGGAATCGGGAAGACAGACTTGAAGAGCACTCTCTCCCAGGGTATCGAGGCCTTGGGAAGCTGACCCATACCAATCCCCAATGCAAGGGACCAAGGGAGAGGAAACGGGCTGGGGGGGGAAGAGGGCCAGTTCGAGTACAACCAACAGCTGAGTTCTGAAGAACACCTCCATGGAATGTCCATCAGTCATTTGGAGGTATGAGCCTGGGGCTCAAGAAAAAGAAGAGGTCTGAGATAGTGTGAGAGTCATCATCACATAGAAATAGTTAAGCCCAGAGTGGACAAAACAGCCCAAGGATAGTGTGTAGATTTAGGAGGAGGAGGAAGAGAAGAGGGAGGGAGAAGGGAAAGGGAGACGGAGAAATAGGAAGCCTGGAGTCAGAAGTCTAAGCACATGGACACTAAAGAGACAGACAGACAAGAGCAGCCCACAAGTTGTAAAACTTCATTTTCGGCACGGCACCTATCGGTAGATCCGAAAAGCAACGTCTCACAGTTAATGAAAGAAGTAACAAGCCACTGTTCCAGCTTACGCTAACCAGAGGAGCAAACTCAGAGGCCTCCCAGACCATTGGAAAAACTCTCACTTTTACTAGTAATCACATTAGCGTGCCTTCAGACTCATCAACTTAAACAGTCGTACAGGACGAAGGAGAAATGTGTATTTTCCATTTTACAGATGAGAAAGACACTGAGACCCAGACTGACTGAGTAACCAGCGCAGGACCACACAGCGAGAAAAGGAGCGGAACCATGGCCAACACCCCATGCTGCCGAGGACGGTCCCCTGGACTGGGGCCAGGGCGGTCATCCTAGGAAAAACAGACAAGGCCTGCCGGTGCTTCCTGGGTTCACTGATAAAGATAGGGTTCCATCCCACGCAAAATGGGCTCCCCAGACACACGGTGGGCTGAACATTTAGTGGCTCAGTCCATGTGCACAAGTACACCCTGTATACTCCAGAGCCATCTCTGCCACTGACCAGCTTCATGGCCTTGGCCATGAAGTTCAAAGTTCTATTTGTTCAAAGGTGAAATGACCACACAAATCCCCACCGTGAAGACTAGATTCTCTAGGAGAGGTACAGAAGAACTGCAGGTACTAACAGGTGTCAGCCGAGTATGACAGAAGTCAGGCAGCACAGTGGTGCAATCTAGGTCCCAGGATCCTCCTCTCCTCTCCCTCCCAGCAGACTTTTTCCTCAGACCTATATACACACACACACACACACACACACATATTTATGTGTATATATACACACACATATATGTATACACACATGTGTATATATACATACATGCACACACATGTACATACATACACATACACGTATATATACACACATATACGTATATATACGCATGTATATACATATACATACACACGTATACATACATACACACGCATATATACACACATATATATACATATATACACACATATACGTGTGTATATATACATGCACACATATATATATTTTATGCTGTAGTCTGAATTCCATAATCTACTGAAATTATCTTTTTCACGTTGCTCTCTTCAAAGAGAACAGCCCTGTGAGCTTCTCAATGGAAGGGCCATTTGTGTCGTCCCCTGTATCCCAAACACATAGCACAGCACCTGATTCCCTATAAGTGTTCCATAAATGTTTGAACTGTGAGAGTTAGGTCTCCTGAGTTATCTGATTTCTCAGCCTACTCTCTCTAACTACAAACGAAAAGCGTGCCAACTGATAGGGGCATTTAAGGAACCAATCGGAGCATGCAGAAGGACTTGAGGGAGAGGAATCTTTCAGTGTCACTAGGAACTTCCTGAATGGGCGGGCCACTTTCTACCCTGGTCTTCTAACACGAGTGGCTGTCAATTCCTCCCACGAGTCTGTGGGGCCCACCAGCAGCCGTGAGGTCCAAGGAATCATCAGTACAAACCTAGGGCTTCCCTCAGAATCTACAAGCCACAGCACAAGTTACTACTAAGAATAAGTCTCGGAAGGAATATTCTCAAAGGATGATGACCAGTCAGGCTCTCGTCTTCACTGAGGACAAAACTAGAGAAAATGAGTTTGAACTGTACTAGAGAGGATTTCACAGATCTCAGGAAGAACTTTCTCAGTAGTGGGCCTTGAAACTTAGAAAGAAGGAACCAAGAGAAGTGGTACAATCTTCTTTTCTGAGGTCTCTCTCTCTCTCTCTCTCTCTCTATCTTTCTCTGAGATCTTCACATATCAGGAAGATGTGGTTTGTTATGGACAAAGGAAAACACATGTTGTCACCCACGCGAAGGGCAAACTGTTCCCTGGAGAAGCTCCGCCCTGTACAGCGTAACCTTTATTACTGTCATTCCTGAGAAGGAAACAAAAGGTCAGGAAGAACTCCGGAGTGTAATGACCCAGCTAGAAAACAAACGCTTGCCAGACCAAGGCCGATGGCTCTGCGGGGTCAGACTGGCACTAACGCACAAGCTTGGTTATGCAAAACA
This sequence comes from Panthera pardus, assembly GCF_024362965.1. Lineage (NCBI taxonomy): Eukaryota > Metazoa > Chordata > Mammalia > Carnivora > Felidae > Panthera > Panthera pardus. The sequence goes on from NW_026526677.1 coordinate 94,699,211, forward strand.
TGAGGACAAGGCTGAGTGGCATCTCTGATGAGCGGGCTCTCACCCCCACTTTGGAGAAGCGTCTCATCCTGATGGCTCCTCCAGAAATGGTGCTTTAGAAATTCTTTTCTTCCCCCCTTATTTCACAGACATACCTGTCCTCAACCTACAGACTTACGTTCGACCGTACCTTCTACAGGGACAAGATACAGAAGAGCGAGTGAAAAAGAAAAGTCTATCACTTAAAAAGGAAACCTGAGGGGCGCCTGGGTGGTTCAGTTGGTTAGGTGTCCCACTTTGGCTCAGGTCACGATCTCGCAGTTTGTGATTTCGAGCCCCGCTGACAGCTCAGAGCCTGGAGCCTGCTTCAGATTCTGTCTCCCTCTCTGTCTGCCCCTCCTCCACTCACACACACTCTCTCTCTCTCTCTCAAAAACAGTTAAACATTAAAAAATTAAAAAAAAAAAAAAGGAAACCTGCTGGAGAAAAAATAGTGAGTGATAATACATGAAATATGTTACCTACAGTTGGGTTAGCACAGTAGAATGAGCTGTATTTTCCTCTTGCCTATTACCCCAAATTTTTACATTGGCTAGCTATTTTATTACACACACAATATGCACTGACTTTTATGACGTAAAATTTTCTTTTAAGACAAGCTGGAAGACCCCTTGGAGAGACTCACAAACGTGCTGCTAAACTAACCGCCCGCCATGTCTTTCTATATTGTCCTAATTGTTGGGCCAAATAACGCCAGGGTTACCATGTTCCCCTTTCCCTCCCTGGGCCCCAAAGGAAATCCTTTTTCCATAGTTGTAAGAAGAAAGGGGAAAAAACCAAGTGGGTCGCTGTTTGTTTTTCGTTCCCTCACTCAGCCCCCTCATTTCCTGACTCAATCTGCTAACCAAGAAGCAGCAAAGACTAAAAACCTCTGTGGTCAGACTGAGTAGGTGAGAGGCACGAGGCTGGGGCCAGGCAACACTTCAGAGATATGCTGACATGAGGAGATCTTTCAAAGAATGAAGAAGCCCCAGAGAAGTGATAGGTTAGAAACTGGCCCAGCCTTGAGGTCAGAGGCCTGAGTTCCTGCCCATAACCCAGATCTGCCACCGTGATGTGCCTATCGCCGTATTTCTTTATCTAGATGAGATAAAAAGCAGGGTTGAGCAACCAGAGCCTCAACAAAGTATGTACAAAGGATGCAGAAAGAAGGCCTTTATGCCATCGAATCAACAAGATGTATCGGGGCTCCGACGGAAAAGCCACGGATTTCTTCATCCCTCTCGTCTTCCACCGCTGACCTGATTAGCTGAGGCACAGCCACGTCGCGCGGATGATTCTGGACTGTATTATCTGAATTGGAAATCCAGACACGTGGTGTCTGGAAAACAGAGGAGAGTATTTGACACCGGGACTCTTTTTAGAAGGGGACCGCGGCTGTTGCCGGTGCCACAGGGGGTGGCCAGCCACTGCCTGACGGCTCTTTGCTGCAGCCCGAAGCGTCTCCACCCTGTCTCCCCCCTCTCCCATCTGAAGGCCCGCGTTTGATTTTCAGTTCTTGCACCCCCGGATGGAAGCTCTGCCATCTCCTCGGAGAGGAGGAAGATTCCGCAGGCCCCGAAGTCACAGCGCCAGAACTCACAGACCATCCCCTTACCCCCCACAAGATACCCCAAAAGCTGTATCTTCCTTCGCACCAGGTACGGCAGCCCCCTGGCGCATCACCACACCAACGTGGGCTACAGAGGAGAGAATCCCAAGAGGGCAAAAGCTCCAGAAAGAGCCCTCAGGCTGTAGCAAGCTCTTGTACGCACCGCAACCCGGCAACCACGTCGGGCTCTCAGGCCAGCTTGGTTCGGTATCTGAACACCTGCTCCAGGGCCCAGAGGCTCGCACACCGAGGTCAGGAAGGAAATTCCCCCCTGGCAGCTTAGCCATTCAGACGCCTTAATGGAAAACAGCGTTACCCTAGAAGCAATTATCAGTGACCAACCTAGCAACTGGTTGGATAGAGAGTACTCGAGAGAAACTAACCACACAGGGCCAAATCCTCACCTGCTCATCTGCCCCAAGATCACCTCTGTCTCCTGCCTGACACATCACGGGGGCCCCCTGAGCACGTAACCGCCATGGAAACTCTTAAAATGCCAACTCCCACAGAGGGCCTTGGCCAGGGTGAAGCAGCCCAGGGGGCTCCATCTCCACCTCTGTTTCCACAAATGGTTCGAATCTGGAAGCCGCGTCTACAGCCAAAGGCTGGCTGCTTCTCACGGACCGGTTTGCCACGCCAGTCAGCACGGGCCTCGCCCACGGCGGCGCTTGCCCACGACCGCTACAGCATTCTCCTCAGAGGCCGTCCCATCCTCCTGACCTCATTCCTCCCTTCTCTTATACTCTCCCCCGCATGTGTTTGCTTCCTCAAACACTCCAGAGCCAACGATGTCCAGGCCCTGGAGACACGGTACAGCATGGCTGTGAAGAACTCAGGCTCTAGAATCAGAAGAACATGGTTCAAATCTCCCCCTTGCTTCTGTTAGACCTGGAGCAAGTTAATCTCTGAACTTCAGGCTCCTCGGCCGTAAAACCCACCTGGGGGCTTTCTTGCGAGGATTAATTGTGATTTTGCATTTAAGACGCTTAGCAGAAAACCTGGCACAAAGTTAAGACACAGTCCCCGCCCCCAAGGATTTATGGGTCTGGTAGAGGTTTTCACTGGTTTACATCTGGCACTGATTCCTTACTTAATCTGCTGACAAAGCACAGGTCTCCTCTGCATTTGTGTTTATTGTCTTTGTGTTAAGGAAAGAACGAAGTTTCCCTCTCCCACACTCCCTGGGCTTCTCATACACGGCAGGGTGTGCACAGGGGTTTGGATGCACACATCAACCCGCTCCCCTGGAAATGGGGCTGAAACCGGAAGCAAGACTCTCTCCAAAGCTCAGAGGAAAGGGCTGAAGAATCAAGATAAGTATACCAATGACACCATTACCTGCCAACCCACACACCAGCTAGGCTGGCACCACCAGAGGGACAACCGGACCTACCAGGCCGGGCAGAATCAGTGAGAGGTACCACTTGAGGTCACATGTGTAGCACAGCAGAAACCCCGAGGCTCCAAGCTGAAAGGTCTCTAAGCAGGGTGTGGACGTTGCACAGAAGAGGGGACAGAACGGCCAGCCGGCCAGCCGAGGGAAAGTGGTGGCACAAATAATGACAAGGAGGGCACTCTGGGGAGAGAGCAGCAGAGAAATGCTTCTGTGTCCCCTGGAAAGACAGCCTACAGTCAGCCATCCACACCTACTCATTTGCCCCTTGTCCCTCCAGAAAAGGAGGACAGGATGCCATTCTGCCAGATGTGGCTCTAATTTCTTACTTTTACGGTAATCCAGCAGGTCCGAGAATTATGAACGATCTCTACAACCAGCTATGGCCAGGGTGTTTAGGGAGGCGTGCAGGCGCTAATTCCAAGAGCTTGCCCCATCAACTTCGGACTACATTTTTCAGGGAGCTCAGAAGGGGACATGGCCAGCAAAAAAAAAAAAAAAAAAAAGTGCCATCTTCCCTTAAACGGTGGTGGCTAAGACCATTTCCAGTCAGACCACTGGAAAAACAGTGCAAGGCTTGGCCTCTACCTCCCCACTGGGTTTCTCTCCCCACCCCCCCCCCCCCCCCCCGCCCCGAGTAGCAAGAAATAGTTGCCTCAAATACCACTCTGCACACCTCTCCCTGGTTCCAGAACCTAAAGCGTCTCCCACGGAGGTGAATCTTCTTTGTATATAAAACACAATGTCCATGGGATCTCAGTACATGTTTGTTGACTGACTGATAAACTGAAATTCAAACTCTTCCGCATAAAGCAAGTCTGCCAGCCCATCAGTTCACCACTTCATTTTCCACATCCCTCATCGAGACCACTCTCTTGGCCATCCATTCCTGCTGCCAACACCCCCAAACTGCTCTCACCAACAAGCATCTGGTTCCCATTCAAAACTGCTCTCCACAGTAAGCAGATGTGTGGCCGCCTGGGGCTGGGGGGATGAGGAATAGGAGGACTGAGGGTGGTACGTATAGGGTACGGGTTTCTTTCCGGGGTCACGAAAATGTTCTAAAATGGACTGTGGTGCCTATGTATGAATATGCTAAAAACCACCGAAACGTATACTTTATAAATGAGTGAATGGTATGGTATGTAAATTACATCTCCATAAAGCTGTCACAGGAAAAAAACCTCAGCTCTGAAGTCATCCCCTCCAGGAAACTCTCCCTGACTCATGAATAAAGATAATTCCATTCCAAACAGCAGAGACAGAAAGAATCATTCATTCACTCATTTTTAATTTATTCATCAACGAACACGCATGGGTCACCATACAAGGCCAAGTGCGGTGCTAGACGGCAAAGATACAAAGGGGAACCAGACAAAACTGGACGTGGGTTATTTCAGTACTGTCCTCCAACGTGCTTTTCCACGCTAACTTTACCAATTTCTCCACTTCTTTCTTCCTAGGGTTAAAGGAGAAAAAAACAGCTCTCCTGATCTCTATGTTCGACTTTGCGCAGTTAAAATCCACAGCCCCGCTGCCTTCCACCGCAGCAGATGCCATCACAGGCCTTTGAAAGGTGCTTTTCTCTACTGTGCAGAGGGAGATTCCGAGGTAGAAGGTGGAAAGAAAGGATACCACGCTGGGCCCGGTATGCTAATCCCCCCTAAGCCAGGCCGGGGAGGGCAGAGTAATTTTCCAACCATCGTTTCCAAATCCCATAATGTGTGAGGAGTCCCAGGTGCTGCTCCAGGACACTTGAGTCCCTAAGCTCACACTTTCAAGCATACATCCGCTCCATGGGAGATCCTCACTGCATATGGACAATAACCCTTCGCCCAGGCGTTCGGAAAACGTTTCCACGTGTATTACTCCTGAGACACATGCCCCCTTCCGTGGATGGAGAAGGTGAGACACACAGCGGTGAATGAAGTGGGGTGTCCAAGGTCCCACACTCACTACATTACGGAACTTACACGTAAACTGAAGTCTCCTGACTTCGCGTCCAATAGTCTCTCTGCTCTACTGTTTCCAAATGCCAAATCCTTCTCAGGGAATCCTGCTGGCCATCTCCAAGCACCTATTCACTCGAATGCTTCTTTTCTCTCCAAGAAGCCTTCCGCTTCTAAGGCCTACACGTGATGGGGTTTTTGTCTTTGCCAAGATCCAGAGATGCCAACAGGAGGCAGTGTAATAGTGGCTAAGAGTAGAGACTGGAGTGACACCAATGTGAGTTTGAATCCGAAGTCTACCTTTTTCTACACATATACACATCTTCTTCTAATCCATCAAGCCATCATTTAAAAGGTCTGCCTTGCTCTACACCTAGAAGGTGGAAATCCTTACTGATTTTTAAAAGTATGGAAGATTGGGGCGCCTGGGTGGCTCAGTCGGTTGGGCGGCCGACTTCGGCTCAGGTCATGATCTCGCGGTCTGTGAGTTCGAGCCCCGCGTCGGGCTCTGTGCTGACAGCTCGGAGCCTGGAGCCTGTTTCAGATTCTGTGTCTCCCTCTCTCTGACCCTCCCCCGTTCATGCTCTGTCTCTCCCTGTCTCAAAAATAAATAAAACGTTAAAAAAAAAAATTTTTTTTTTAAAAGTATGGAAGATAACCCTGCATCCTTAGACAACTCTCAAAACCAAAAAAGCCTTCCGTAATTTTAACCACCCACCCCCATCCTCACCCTGGCCAGCAACGCAAGACTCTTTCCCCCATATTTTGTCCCCCATATATGTGGCAAAATCCCAAGGTCAAAACAGGGTCTCTATTAGGGTCTCTCACATTCAAGGGGAAAAAGCTGACAAAAGGTGATGAACTATTTTCATTCAAGATTAGCTCCTGGCTGACTCAGTGGGTAGAGCATTCATTCACTGGGCTTTTGATCATGAGTTGGGGTCATGAACTCAAGCCCTACATTGAGCACAGAAATTACTTTAAAAAAAAAAAAAGGGGGGGGGGGCGCCTGGGTGGCTCAGTCGGTTGAGCATCCGACTTCGGCTCAGGTCATGATCGCGCGGTCCGTGAGTTCAAGCCCCACATCGGGCTCTGTGCTGACAGCTCAGAGCCTGGAGCCTGTTTCGGATTCTGTGTCTCCCTCTCTCTCTGACCCTCCCCCATTCATGCTCTGTCTCTCTCTGTCTCAAAAATAAATAAATGTTAAAAAATATAAATATATTAAAAAAAAAAAAGATTAGTTCCCATAAAGTTTGCCCCTCTTCCCTCTACTCTATGGAAAAGTCAGCAGGATGAGGTACCAGACAGAATTGTTCTGGTCAGGTCCACAAAAAGCCCCGGGACAAAACTCTACATATTAAAAGGATAACCGGGCACCCGGGTGGCCCAGTAAGTTAAACTGACTTAGGCTCAGGTCATAACCTCATGGTTCATGGGTTCAAGCCCGCTTAGGGCTCCCTGCTGGTGCTGGCAGGGCAGAGCCTGCTTAGGGTTCTCTCTCCCTCTCTCTTTGACCCTCCCCCCCCCGTGCATGCTCTCTCTTAAGATAAATATATAAGACTTAAAAAAAAAAGAGAGAGAGAGAGAAAGAGGGCCACCTGGGTGTCTCAGCTGGTTGAGTGTCCAACTTCGGCTCAGATCATGATCTCGAGGTTCTTGAGTTCAAACCTCGCGTCAGGCTCTGTGCTGACAACTCAAGAGCCTAGAGCCTGCTTCAGATTCTGTGCCTCCCCCCTCTCTGCCCCTCCCCTTCTTGCACTCTGTCTCTCAATCTCTCTCTAAAATATAGATTACAAAAAAAAAAAAAATTACGACAGATTCTTCCAAATGAGCCAGCCCGGTGCCCCCACCCTGCTTACTTTGCCTTTGTCCATACTGTTCCCCTTTCCTGATCTCATGCCCCTGACCTCGTACTTTCCATAACAGTTTGAGACTCTCCCTTCCATAAATCTTTGTCTTCCAATGGTTCTATCTCAACAGGAGAGAAATGCCTAGGTCTTAATTGCTGATCCAAGTTTCCACCCATCCTCCTTCTCAAAGTCCACATCCCCTCTTTCTACTCAGCCCTTCCTCCCCCCTCCAGGGCCCCATCAACATCAGTTGGTACCAGACTGAGCTCAGAACATTCAATAAATCCTTACTGAGGTGAATGAAATTGACTAAGCCAGGAGAAGTCCTGGGGAAGGTGGCCAATTCTTCAGCTGCCCCACTCAAGGGCACAAACAGGGCACTTGGGGCTCTCAAAGCCGCCAGCTCTTGATTTCGGCTTAGGTCACGATCTCACCATCTCACCGTCGGTGGGATCGAGCCCCACTTCTGGCTCTGTGCTGAAAGCATCTGTGCTTGGGATTCTCTCCTGCTCTGCGCCTCCCCTGCTCATGCTACCTCTCTCTCAAAATAAAACACTATAAAAGAGAGAGAGACAGGGCCCTAGAGTCTAAACGTGAGTAGAGTCCATGGTATCAATGAGCCAGTGAGGACATGCTCCCCTCGCACATGCTCCACCAGGCAATGGCCTGGGCTCCAACACACCTCCTAGCCAAGGCTGTATCCAGCAGCCCTATGGTCTTCCACACCCAGTGCTAGAAAAGGGGAACCTGTCCCACTACTGGGATGCCACACTAACCCAGGCAAGAAGTAGCTAGCACAAGCCAGAGTGCTGGAGAGCAGCTCGAGACCCCTGAAGACTGTCTGCAGTGGGAAATTGTATCTCACTCAACAGGAATCCGCCTGCTCGTCCTCTACCCTTGTGGGCCAGGCCACGCAAAGCTAGTGTGGCCAAAATAAAGTAATAAAAATGGAAATGGAGTTCAGAAACACAGGAGTAAGTGGAGGCACCACTGAACCTCTCTCACCTTCTGCTACGTCCATGTGTGAAACGGGAATAAGAGTAGGACCTAACTCAGAGTTTTTGTGAGGATTCAGCTTGGCGATACACGGTGCTTACCATAACGACCTGCATGCACATGGTAAGGGCTCAACAGATGTTGGCTGCCACGGGTTTTATTCATTTTGCTATGCGGATGGAATGAGATGGAACGCGGCTGGAAGCCCCAAGGAGATGTGGGACACAGGAGAAAAGTCGCAGGCCCCCAGCCCCGGCTGGGGGTGGGGGGCGACACGCGTGGAAGCCGAAGGACCACCAGCCCCCCGAGAGGGGCGCAGCAGTGCCCGGGGCCCACTCTGGCGAGCCCCCCCCCCCCCCCCCACGCGCCTCCGCGAGGCTTCGACCCCGGACGCCCCGGGGAAGGGGAGGAGGAGGAGGGGAGAGGGCGGCAGGCAGGGGGAGCCGCAGGTACGTACCTGCTTTCACTGCACTCCTTCCGCTCCCTCACCCTGAGCCACTTGCGGAGGAGGAAGCGCTTTCGGCGCGGGGAAGCGCTGGGTGTGGAGCAGTTGGACCACGGGGTGTCCTCGTCGCTGGAGGGCGTGATCTCGATGGACGGCAGCTGCAGGAACTCCTTGCCGGGGGCCAAGACGCCGGGCAGGTCCCGGGCCAGCCCGGCCTCCAGGCTCTGCTCCTGCACGTTCTTCATGCGGCGCATCTTGAAGCGCCGGCGGCGGAGCGTGGGGGTCGACGAGCTGGACCAGAGCGGGCTGCCCTCGGGCGCGCCCTGCGGCTCGGGCACCTGCAGGGCGGGCGGCTGCAGGTTCTCCAGCATGTTGGCCGCCGGCATGGGGGCCCGCGGCGTCCGCGCTCGCTCGGCGCCCTCCGCCAGCCGCCTCGCCGCCCGCCCCCGGCCGCGGCGCGCTCGGCCGGCTCTCGGGTGGGAAAGGCTCGCCGCTCGAGCCGCGCGGAGGGCAAGTTCCTCTCCCGGAGCGCCGCGAGGCAGGCGCGCGGCCGCCGGGGCCGAACTTTCCCGTGCGCGCTCCCCCGGCCGTCGGCGCCGGCCCGCCCCGTCCGCCCTCCGCCGCCACCCGGCCGCCCTCCTGGGGCTCCCGCGGCGCGCCCGCTTGTTTTTCTTCCGCGCTCTCCCCGGCCTGCTTGCGTCTTCGCCTTAGCGGGACTCGGCGGCGCGGGGCCCCAGGGGGGCGGCTCGGCAAACTCTCAGCGGCTCGCGATCGGCCGACCGGGCTGGGGAGCCGGCGTGGCGCTGCAGGGAGGCGGAGAGCAGGAGGGAGAAGGGGAGAGAGGGGGAGAGAGAGAGAGAGAGAGAGAGGAAGCGAGACACTAGATAAAAACAAAAAAGGAGGAGGGGGGGCGAGGGGGGACTAAGAGGGAGGGGAGGGGAGGGGAGGTCATTTCTGTCCAGAAAGGGCATGCACAGCCAGCGACGGCTAGGGTAACTGTACCCGGAATCCCTTGGGGAGGGACTCTACCTCCGAGTAAAGGCTGCTCCAATCAGCCTAATGCAACAGGATCACAAACCAAACTTTCTCAAAGCAATGATTGGCCGGGCAACTCTCATCAGTCTAACGCCCAGCTTTTTCTTTGGGGGAAGGGGGGGGAGGGGAAAAGGGGAACGGAGGAATCCGGGAATTCAGTCCTCACTCTCCAAGGCCACCCAAGACATAGGGTTGAGGGAAAAGGAGGGCGCTTTTCCGCTGGATGTCTTCTAAAAAAAGTGCTTTCTTTGAATTATTTGGGGGTGCAGGTAGGTGCACAGGAAAGCTGGGTGACAAAGGGTGACAGCAAGGTTCCCAGAGGCTGCTTCCAAAACGACAAGCTGAGAAGAGAGAACATTTCTCCTGTGGAGTAAGCTGAGGACAGCAGACACGACATACCAAAGAAGCACAGACAATAGGATGTGAGAGACATAGGACACACAGGACCAGTAAGGAAGAGGGACTGATCCCTCTAGATCTTGAGCGACCCTGTCCATACCATAGCCCCACCCCTAGCGCAAAAATCAAGTTAGAGGAGGGTGAGCACCCAGAAGGCAAAGCATTCAGCAAGGCCCCTGGGAGTTGCGTTCCTGGAGGACGTTTCAGTTCTGCTTCAATCTGCAAGGGGCATGGACTGGGTCACAAAAAGTCTAGGATATCCCCAGGTCATGGAACCTAAGAAAGTGAATCAGCCCTGATAGTGTCTGAAGATACGCTGACCCATTCACTCCCTAGACCCGGGTACCTACAGCCCTAAGACACTGCCCCTAAAGCTGATCCACTTTATTGGGGCACTCAGTAAACCAGCCCAGCTTCAAAAACAGAGGCTTGTATGGTCCATTCTCCCTTCCAGCCCAGCATATATGCCTCTCCACTATTGGCCTCTCTGCAAAGTAGAGACAGTAGCTTTCAAAGAGACCAAAAGGAGCACAGACGAATGCAACGTTAAATCCACAAAGCGATTCACCTATTCTTCTCCGCCCCTGTCTATGAGTCCAAGATCCAGTGAGGAGCGGACACCCAGCTTCCCTACCAGGGTGAAGGTCTCGGGAACATTGCATGAGTGTCCCAAAGCTGAGGCAAAATCACATTCCCAAAGACTACAAGAACTCACCGCAAGAAAACACACCCCTGCAGTTCAGCAAGACACCAAGCATGGTCTGACAACTGGCCACAGGTCCATGATGCCCGGGAATGACCCATGGACGGGAGCTCACGGCATCCAGACACCGCACCAGCTCCAAGAGGCCAGGAAACTGAGGGAAGTAAGTTTTCCCCCGGGCCAAAAAGCCAAGGCCAGGCCCACCTGTAAATGATGACTCCCCGGAACATCAGCTCGTCTTATTTCGGACTCCCCACATCCGGTCACTGGCTCACTCAAAGGTGGTTTGGTAGCACTCTATTTTAACTCCCGGACGTGGCATAGAAAGGAGAAACCCCCTCCCTCAGGTGTCAAGCCTGGCAAGGAACAAACACTTCCTCTGGCTCCAGGATTGCTGAGGAGTCTGGACAGCAACTTCAAACTTGGGGATCCGGAGTTCAGCCAAGGCGCCAGAGTTGCTCACTGCCTTGGACTTCCTCCAAGGACAAGTGCTTTGCAGGGGATCTGATAACTTCCCACTGCAAGGAACCTGCCTGTTGAGGGGCCTGCTGAAGTAAGAGACTGGGGTCTCAGGGAGGGAAGAAGGTAGAACACCACCCCTCACTTGGAAGCCAAACAAAACAAAACAAGGAAGCAAACAAAAACAGGAGGGATGGGGCTAAAGGATTTGATGGGTACCTGGCGGGGAGAGAGACTCACAAGGGGAGCAGGCTCCTTGCAGTTTATCAGGAGCATTCTAAATTTAAATGGATGCCTCTTAAAAGGCATTAAAGTCACCAAGCTCCCTCTTCCCACACACTGCAGCCACTTTTCCCACCCACGATAGATTCTGGGCCTAAAATCTAAAATCCTAGGAGATTTGATTTAAGCCTGGGCACAGCAGTGGTTGAGAACGATCATTTACATTTGTCACCTGGCCTGAGGGAAAACCTCCTTCAAACTAAAACTGAAATGGTTGCCCTTGGCTCAGAAGCAGATACCCTGAGTCCCTCGAGTCCCTAGCCCTGTCCTTGCTTATCTCCACCGGTGGTCCCTTCCCCACTTCTTTCTTTGAAGTCATAACCTTGTCATCCACTAAAACCCTGTTCAAAACACATCCTCCGCCCCCCCCCCCGTAACCCCGCCCCTCGCCCTCTGTTTCTGTTTACTTTTTCCTATGGCCCTATTGAGTAAGATGATAAATAGGGAACTGCTTTGAGAAACAAAATCTCCTTCAAAGGCGAGCCATCATTACTGTTAAGACTACTGGCATGTTGAGGGAAGAACCAAGTGTCTCCGCCCTTTGAGTCTCTTCAGCATCCTGTGTCTTTTGTCGTACAGTAACCCTCACACTTTTGTAAAGGACTTTCATGCGTAATATTTGATCTTCCCAGCGACCTAGGAGCGAGGTAGAACTTTATTCAAGGTCACAGATAAGTAACAATAACAACAATCAAAGAGAAAGCCAGAACTTGGACCCAGGTCTTCTCAAGCCCATTAGAGGCCACCGGAATCTCACCAACTGCATCAACTCTGGCAAGCAGCTCTGTGTGGCACCAGAATTTTACCAGCCCTGATGTTAGCTGGGTATATCACGGAGCTCTATGCTGCGCTTCAACTCCCTCAGGGCGTCAGGACCAGAGTTTCCACCCAGAGCTCCAGAACCTGAGCCCCTGCTCTCCTCTGCAGGCCTCCCCTCACCACCTCTCTCCCATATTTGGCTCTCAGCAGACTCTCTGGCACTCTGGCCTCCCAGACAGGTGCCGGCCAGAACAACCTGGCCTCCCTTCCCCCACCAGCAGCCAGGCCTCTGACTTTAAATGAAAGGAGCTCATATTACCAAGCAACTGTTGTTTATGTTCAGCTGCTCAGGCTCCCTTCTCCTGCAGCCACAGGACACCCAACAGCTGTCTATTACTTCTGGAGGCCCACTAACTATAGTCCGTTCTTCGGCCAAAACGTCAGGAGAGAACCTAAGCGAAAAATACTAGCTGTGAGGCTAGATTTCTCCTGGGTGCACATCCAAGTGAGTGTGGGGTAGAAGGGGCAGGCGCAGGGCGCCCACAGACGCACCGTCCCGCCTGCCCCCCCCGGGGATGCCAGGGATAGGCAACTCACAGGCGGGAGGCAGGAGCGTCCCCTCCAGTAATGCCACCACAAGCCAGACGGTCCCCATCCTCAAGGCCGGGAAGTGGAGTCTGTCTCCTACACAACATGAGAACAACCAAACCCAAGGGCTGGCCCACATCACAAGGGAAAGAAGCAAGAAGCAAGCAACAGGTATACGTGAAGTAGACCCTGTTAATACCAGAGAAGCTGGAAATCTGACAGAAATGTCAAGGATGCTGTGGCGCAGGGTTATTATCTATCTCCGAATACAAAGTGCGGGACGGCAGACCTTACTCTCCGGCTCTCCTTCTGTGGCTGAGCAAGAGGGACTGAGGCTCTCAGTGCGGGAGATTCGGGCTGGATGATAAACATCTACTGACAGTGAATCCAGTTAGGGACTGGAATGTATGAGCAAGGATAGAGAGAATGGCTTTCTCTGAACATCATTAAAGGTAACTGGAGCTTAGTTAGAGGCAGTGGCAGGAAAGACAGGGTCCCCACCCCACCATCTGGATCTGTGAGCCCCCAGATTCTCTCTGTTTAAAAAAAAAAAGCAGTTCAGGGACGCCTGGGTAGCTCAGTCGGTTAGCGTTGGATTTCAGCTCAGGTCATGATCTCAGGACTCGTGGGTTCGAGCCTCACGTCGGGCTCTGTGCTGACAGTTCGGAGCCTGGAGCCTGCTTCAGATCCTGTCTCCCTCTCCCTCTCTCTGCCCCTCCCCCACGCACACGCACGCATGTGTGCTCTCTTTCTCTCTCAAAAATAAACATTAAAAAAAATAAAAACATTATAATTATGCCTAAAACAAAGTCCATTTGAAGTGATGCATTTCTGAACCCAGACATTTTATTACTGAATACTAAACACCTCCCTGAAACCTACAAACAGCATTGCATGGTGAAATGTATCAGGGACTAATCGCTAGGGTGGTGATAGGACAAGGAGCCTGGAATGGGGAGACGGGAGCAAGAATTGGAAAGAACGGGCTTCAACCACTCCTGGTATATGGGTTCTGTTCCCTTCCCCAATCCCTACCTCATTTCCTCCGTGCAGAAGCTAGCTACTGGAGAAGTCAGAAGAAACCACACGGGATCTGTGTGGTCAGAGGAGGGCAGAGCGTGCGGGCTGAACACAATCTAAATAAAACCACAGTTGGCCAGCCACCACGTCCAGCATCTCCTTCTGCGGAAAAGGAAGAAAATGCCACGAGACTTGTATGGAGTCTCAGTTCCTGAGGACAGGGTGCTGGCGAGGCCTTTCAGCCATGAGGAATGCATAAGCTTGGCAGAGCGCTTCCGCTAGCCTTTGGCAGGGGCCAGGGTGAACAATGACGTCACCTCGGGAGGCCTGTCGCCAGATAAGCCTCCCTAGTTTAATTGCTCATCAAAAGGCTTAGGGGTCAAAGAAGAATGGTTTGCACAACGGTTGGCTGCCTGTGTTCTTGAAACTGGGATACCAAGGCACACACAGACATCATCTCTTGTCCTCTAAGGCTTTCAAGGGCGGTCTTTGTGCAAACCAAGGCCGGAAGAGACTTCCTGACGTCACCCTGTCTCCTTGCTGTCCTTGCAGGTGGCATGCTCTGGGCCTTCCACCGCCTTCCTTGGAAGTGACAAATGCGACTGGCAATATAACCTAATGATTAGGTGCACAGGCCCCAGGGATGCTATCTGAGCTTTAGGCCCCTTTCCACCATTTCACAGCTGTTTGCTTTGGGGGCACGTTATTTAATTTCTCCGTCTCGGCTTCCTCACCTGTAAAATCAAGGCAATTAATCCCATCTCTCTCCTGGGTTGTCGTGAGCATCAAACAGAACAAGGCACTTAGAAAAGTGCTTGGCACATAGTAAGCAGTCTATAAATGTTAGCGCTTTTTATGCTGAATTAAGTCCCTTTATAACACCCTTGTTAGGAAGCATGACTATTCGTGCTTTCAACTCAGTTTAACTCTGTAAGTATTTAAGCCAGAGAGCTGTGTGAGGTTCCTTACTAAGTGCTAGGAATACAGCAAGACAAATAAGACACGGTTTGTGCACGGGGCACCCCGTAGAGCAAGGCAGAATAAATTAAGTGCAAAACATAAGTGCAAACAAAGTATGAGTCGAAAGATTGATAAATTTTAACTAGAAGGAAAAAGGTGATCTGGGCAGGCTCCGTGGAGGAATTGGTATTTAAGACAAAGTATGGGGGCCCCTGGGTGGCTCAGTCGGTTGGACGGCTGACTTCAGCTGAGGTCACGATCTCCCAGTCTGTGAGTTCGAGCCCCGCGTCGGGCTCTGTGCTGACAGCTCAGAGCCTGGAGCCTGCTTCCGATTCTGTGTCTCCCTCCTTCTCTGCCCCTTCCCTGCTTGTTCTCTGTCTCTCTCACTCTCTCAAAAATAATAAACATTAAAAAAAATTTTTTAAAAGACAAAGTATGAATTTCAATAGAAAAGAAGAATGGGCCATTGTGGAATAAAGCAAAGGTTGTAGTAAAGGCACTGAGGAGTAAAAACTCATGAAGGGTTTTGAAAATAGGCAGAGATAAGTCGGGGCATACGGAAGGACATAAAGGAAAGGATAAATAACAATCAAAATGGTAAGTGTTCAAAGTTTAGATTTTATTCTTTTTTTTCTTCTTTTAAAGGTTTTTTTTGAATTGATTTATTTAAAAAAATTTTGTTTAATGTTTATTTTTGAGAGAGAGAGACAGAGTGTGAGCACGTGAGGGGCAGAGAGAGAGGGAAACACAGAATCTGAAGCAGGCTCCAGGCTCCAAGATGTCAGCACAGAGCCCGACGCAGGGCTGGAACCCACGAACTGTGAGATCGTGACCTGGACGCTCAACCAACTGAGCCACTCAGGCACCCCTAAAACTAATTTATTTTTAATTTACATCCAAGTTAGTTAGCATATAGTGCAATAATGATTTCATGTAGATTTTATTCTTTAAACACAGGGATGCTATTCAAGTTTTTGGGGGGGCAGGGAGGGAGTGATTCTATCAATCTGTATTTGAGGAACATCGATTCTAGTGACTGCGAAATATGTACTGGAGGAGGGAAACATTGGATACACAGAGACCAATTTGGAGACTATTATTCTAAACATTCCGTATTTTGGAATGTCAACAAAACGCACGGCAAACAGTTCGGGTAAAAGATGGAGAAGATCTGAAATAGGACAGGAGAAAAACATAGAATAAGAGGTGAGCAAGCAAGAAAAGCCCTATGAAGATCTATTCAGAGATGTAGATTGGAAGAAAACCAAGAATGAGGGATGATTCGGAAGTCAGGGAGGAAAGGAGCCAACATTTATTGAATGCCTACTGCAAGCCAGGCACTGGGCTAAGTGTTCACAAAATTCCATTTAACCCTCCCACCCACTCTGAGAAATAGATATCAAAACTCCATTTTAGGATGATAGGAGATTTTATTTTATTTTGAATATTTATTTGTTTTCAAAGAAAATTAATTTTAAAAATATTTATCTACTTATTTTGAGAGACAGAGAGAGGACATGAGAGTGAGTTGGGGAGGGGTTTGAGCGATATGGAGAGAGAGAAATCCCAAGCAGGATCCACACTGTCAGCACAAAGCCCGATGTGGGGCTAGATCTCACCAACCATGAGATCATGACCTGAGCCGGAATCAAGAGTCTAAATGCTTAAACCGACCGAGCCACCCAGGTGCCCTGTGACCAGAGATGTTAAAAGGTGACTTACCCACGCTAGCAAGTGGTAGATGGGCACACATTTAAACTAGGGTTTGGCAGGGGTGCCTGGGTGGCTCAGTCAGTTGGGTGTCCTGTTAGTTTTGGCTCAGGTCGTGATCTCATGGTTTTGTGGGTTCCAGCCCCGCATCAGGCTCTGTGCTGGCAGCATGGAGCCTGCTTGGGATTCTCTCTCCCTCTGCCCCTCCCCCACTCTGTCTTTCTCTCTCTCTCTCTCTCTCTCTCTCTCTCAAATACATTTTTTTTTAATTAAAAAAATATATTTTTTAACTAGGGTCTTGGGGAGCCTGGGTGGCTCAATCAGTTAAGTGTCCGACTCCTGATTTCGGCTCAGGTCATGATCTCACCGTTCCGAGTTCAAGTCCTGCCTCTCTCTGTCTCAGAATAAATAAATAAAACTCAAAAATATGTAAACTAGGGTCTCTCTACTTTAAAACCCATGCTTTTTCAATTACATCACATTTCAGAAAGATAAACAATACCAAACACCATAATGAAGTCAGGCAGGAGGAAGACCGAGATAATTCCATTAGGTTTTGTAATTCGGTCATTGGTGGCCTTCAAGAGAATAACAGCAGTGGAGTGGCAAGAGAAGAAATGCTACTGATAGAAGTTCAAGAACAAAGGGAATAAATGGAGGCTGCAAGGTTATAACACTTATTCCAGAAATTAAGCAGTGAAAAGAGTGGGTGCCTTCTATTCATTTAAGTTTATTTATTTTGAGAGAGAGGGAGAGACAGTGCATGTGTGAGCAGGGGAGGAGCAGAGAGAGAGAAGGAAAGAAAGAGTCCCAAGCAGGCTCTGTGCTGTTAGCACAGAGCCCAACATGGGGCTCAGTCTCAGGAACCATGAAATCATGTGAGCCGAAATCAAGAGTCAGATGGTTAACCCCCTGAGCCACCCAGGCGCCCCAACGTCTAGTCATTTTTAAAATAGCCACTGGGGGGCGCCTGGGTGGCTTGTCAGTGGAGTATCTGACATCGGCTCAGGTCATGATCTCCCCATCCATGGATTTGAGCCCCGAGTGGGGTTCTGCACTGACAGCCAGGAGCCTGGGGCCTGCTTCGGATTCTGTGTCTTTCTCTCTCTCTGCCTCTCCCCAGCTCACGCTCTGTCTCTCTCTCTCTCTCTCTCTCTCTCTCTCTCAAAAATAGGTAAACGTTTAAAAAAAATTTAGCCATTGAGCATCTTCTGTGTTAAACACTCTTCAAGGACCTACAGCTGGATTGTGAAAAGTAGTGTGTGTGTGTGTGTGTGTGTGATAGAGAGAGAGAGAGAAAGAGAGAGAGAGAGAGAGGAGGGAAGGAGGGAAAGCAAGGGAGAGGGAGGAGAAAAGGGGTGGGAGGCATTTAGGTCATAGGGATAATGAGTTTTTTTTCCTTTTGTGTGTTTGTATTTTATCACTGGTAGAAGTTACATTTCAGAGGAACAAAACGTGCCTATATGATTATGCCACTTAAAATGGAGTTCTGCCTGGATCTGCTAAGAAAATTGAAGCTTGGTCCAGTATCTGGTAATCTAGCAAATCAATCAAAAAGTGTTTTTTATGCCCAGACTCTAAGCATACCATAATACTGGGTACTGTGATGGGTTTCTGAAAAGTTTCTGTGAAACTATTCATTTATTCCTAAAAATAATTTTTGAATGCCTATCAAAGGTGACCCTGGCCTCAGTTGCTTCAAACCTTGGGAGGGAAGGGAGAGCGGAAAACCAATCCAGGAACCACAATTTGGTATGAAAATCCCCTTCAACAGAAGCCATGTGTCAAACGCAGCGTGGGCCCAGGGGAGAGAGATCTTGATCCAGAGAGAACTTCATGGAGGAGACAGTACCTAACCAAGGTTGAGGGTCAGCACAGGAGGTTTCCAGGCAGATGAAAGAGGTATGCTTCCAGACAGAGGGGCCACACATGGGAAGGCTGTGGGGTGTAAAAGAGAGCCCGGTACATTCTTGGAATTACAAAAGAACAGTCTGAATCATAATGTTCAGTTGACTGAGGAATGAGAACAAGAGACTAGATGTACTATAAATCTTCCCTCATTCACCTATTCAAACGTATCTACGGAGCACACTCCGTTCTAGGTACTGGAAAAGCAAGTCTGTGCCCTGAAGGAATTTACATCCTGGTGACCACAAAATTCTGGAATGATGGAACAGAGATTTTGAAGGTCTGATCCATCACGTTATCTCCACAGCTCATTCTGTTTTAATTTTTTTTTTTTAACATTTACCTATTTTTTTTTATTTTTTAAAAATGTTTTATTTATTCTTGAGAGAGAGACAGAGCATGAGCGGGGGAGGAGCAGAGCAAGAGAGGGACACAGAATCCGAGGCAGGCTCCAGGCTCTGAGCCTTCAGCACAGAGCCTGATGCTGGGCTTGAACTCACAGACCGCGAGATCATGACCTGAGCTGAAGTCAGACGCTCAACCGACTGAGCCACCCAGGCAACCCATTAACGTTTATTTATTATTGAGAGACAGAGAGAGACAGAGCGTGAGCAGGGGAGGGGCAGAGGGAGAGGGAGACACAGAATCTGAAGCAGGTTCCAGGCTCTGAGCTGTCAGCACAGAGCCCAACGCGGGGCTCAAACTCACAAACTTTGAGATCATGACCTGAACTGAAGTCGGACGCTTAACCGACTGAGCCACCCAGGCACCCCCATTCTGTTTCAGAAATTAGGAAACAGGCACAGGGAGGTTACAGGCTTTTACTGAGCTGCATATCAAAAAGGCACAGCTTCCCAGATAATAAATGGCTTTGCAAACAATGACCCAGACTCAAAGAGCTACAAGCTTAACTCACTCAAAGAGCAAGGCTCCAAGGCTCTAGGAAAAGATTTCTTTCAAGTGCTAAAACAACCACAAAAGGCCTTTATTTCCGCCCTGCACTGGGGCCACTCCACCTTCTGTAAATCAGAAAAGAGCCCCCTTTTACAGATAAGCAAACCGAGATCCAGAGAGGTTGAGATGTTTGAGTACTGTGCTCCAAACTGCTTCCAAGTTAGAACAGAACTGTGGTCACCTATTACCTTGAGACAGAGTGCTGAGATTGTAAAAACTGCTCAGCTCTGATGGGAAACAACAGCCTGTTTGCCAAGCACTAGGGGGATACTAGCCTTTACATACGATTTCACACACAAAAACTTAGATTCGTTTTGTTATAACTCCGGAAGGAGCTGGAGGCTGGGCTCAGCGGAGTCTTTTCAGCAGCAGCCCCTGTCATCCGGCTCTGGACAACCATTCCCACTACACCCGGAGCTCTTTATCTTTCTACAAGGAATGCATCCGGAGGGGGGAACTGTAAATAATTAATTCCTGCAAAATTCTGCATTTAGTGTGAGCTCTTGCCTTAATGAAAGTCACACTTTCAGATGTTCCCACTTTTCAGGAATAGCCAGTTTGCTACCCTGGCCTGCACTCTGCCCTCAAGCTGTCCTTAGTGGCCAGTGGCCTCTGGGCCTGCATTTCCCCTACCCTTCTTCTAAGTTGCTGACACTCTGGACCACTGCCTTCATAACTTGCCTTGATTCAGTGACTGCAAGGTATTTTAAATGCCCTGAACTGGTATTTGGGGGATTGGTTATACCGGGTGAGCTCTAAAGTCTAGTGTAGCTCTCAGAGTCAATGAACTAGAAAGGTCTACTTTGCTTTAAAGCAATCCTGGTGTATGAAAACACAGGTTTTAAAAATGCACGTGTCGGACTGACCATTCATATAATACAAATCATTTGTTTTACAAAAGGAATCCAAGGGCGTCTGGGTGGCTCAGTCGGTTAAGCGTCCGACTTCAGCTCAGGTCATGATCCCGCAGTTCGTGAGTTCGAGCCCCATGTCGGGCTCTGTGCTGACAGCTCGGAGCCTGGAGCCTGCTTTGGATTCTGTATCTCCCTCTCTCTTTGCCCCTCCCCTGCTCATGCTCTGTCTGTCTCTCTCTAAGACAAATTAAACATTAAAAAATATATAAAAATAAAAATAAAAAGGAATCCACTAAAATAGATCGTTTC
This sequence comes from Panthera pardus, assembly GCF_024362965.1. Taxonomy (NCBI): domain Eukaryota; kingdom Metazoa; phylum Chordata; class Mammalia; order Carnivora; family Felidae; genus Panthera; species Panthera pardus. Next base: position 94,719,414 of record NW_026526677.1, read on the forward strand.
TTTACATGCATGAACATTTTTATTCAGTTACTAAACTTGAATAAGGCACACTCTATGAGGAAGCCACCTGTTGAGTAACTTAAGAGTGTCCAAATAAACGTAAAACGTCACCGAATGTTGAGTGACCTTGTCTCTCCCTATTTCTAGGAAAAGAAACAGTCCCGTTTCCCATATCCTCAACCATTCCCTTGAAGTAAGCTAGTACTCTTGGAAGACATTTATTAACTCTGTCTGAGAGTTGGAACACAGTATGAGCAAAAAAAGTTTCCTTAGGTGATAGAATTATAGGTATGCAAGAAACATTAGATATTTAGTCCAATTGCATTAGATATTGGGTCCACCCTTCCTCCACTCTGTCCCACTCAGGTTCACGGATGAGAAATGGAGGTTCTAACAAGACAAATCTTGGCCAAGGTCACAGGGCTGGAATCAAAACAGTGTAAATCAAACATCTTTTGGTCATATTCTTCCTTAATTAGTTCCAGTGTAGATTTTGGAGGTCGCATTTTTCACCCGTGAGAATAACGAAAAAACCAATCACACTTAGGGGTCCAAACATTCTGCTTTTGTTCCTCACACATTCTGCGTGCAATTCTCTCATAAGCCCACACACAGCAAGAAGCTAATGAAACAAAATTACCTCCATAGAACTAATCCCAACATATGAACATGTAGATTTGCACAAAAGATATAACAGAATAGTTATTTGCTTCTGAGGCAGGCTGGGTGGCTCAGCCCCTTAAGCGTCTGACTTTGGCTCAGGTCACAATCTCACAGTCCGTGACTCAGAGCCGCGCTTCAGATCCTGTCTCCCTCTCTCTGCCCCTCCCCACTCATACTCTCTGTCTCCCAAAAATAAATTTTAAAAAACAATTCGCTTTTGGAAAGGTCTTTAGCTTTACACAAATAGAGTTCCTTTATGTGGGGAGTTCCCCTCATGCATTTTAAATATTACTCGATTTATACACGACTTTGCAATTCTACCGCTACTTAATAAAAGTATATCTGTAAACTAGCAGGTAATAGGTTCATACCCTTTTGGTTCGAAGCAAATATAAGATAACGAGGACTTAAACCAAATGCAACATCAGTCGGGCATAGATTAGAAATGTTCCAGTATCGGGGCGCCTCGGTGGCTCAGCTGGTTAAGCGTCCAACTTTGGCTCCGGTCACAATCTCATGGTTCGTGGGTTTGAGCCCCCCGTTGGGCTCTGTGCTGACAGCTCAGAGCCTGGAGCCTGATTTGGATTCTGTGTCTCCCTCTTTCTCTGCCCCTCCCCTGTTTGCCCTCTCTCTCTCTCTCTCTCTCAAAAATAAACAAACGTTAAAAAAAATTTTTTTTTAATGTTCCAATATCCTAAAATCTGTCTGATTCACCTAGGATTTCTTGAGTCAGGCACAGTCTTTTCCCATTTAGGTCTCATAAAAATCCAGTGAGCTAAGTGCCATTTTTTCTATTTTATAGATGAGGAAACTGAGGCCCAGAGAGGTTAAGAACTTTAAGTGTCAAGATCGGATTCAAACTCAGGTATTCTGAATCCAAAGCCAGTGTTTTCTCCACTCTGCCGTTATTACTCTATTTTGACTTCTTGTAAAATATATGTTTCCAGCCACCATTCAAACTGCTCTGTCATTTTTTTAAAATGTTTTATTTATTTTTGAGAGAGAGAGACAGGAAGAAAGAGCGAGCGAGCAAGCAAGCCGGTGAGGGGCAGAGAGAGAGGGAGACACAGAATTCGAAGCAGGTTCCAGGCTCTGAGCTGTCAGCACAGAGCCCGACACGGGGCTCAAACTCACAAACTGTGAGATCAGGACCTGAGCCTAACTCGGACACCTAGCCGACTGAGCCACCCAGGCGCCCCATTTTGTCATTTTTTAAATGAAGCCTCTGACTGATTTGCAATTTGGTAAACAAATTAATATCTGGGATCACAATTCTGCAAATCGATCCATTTCATTTCCCTGTTTCATTCAGTCAGTTTCTATTTGTCCCCTAGCTAAAATATGCCACAAAGTCAGTACCAATTTCCTTGACAGTTGCTATTGGATTCTAAATATTTTTAAAAGAAATGCTATCCCAGGGGCACCTGGGTGGCTCAGTCAGTTAAGCATCTAACTCTTGATTTCAGCTCAGGTCACGATCTCACTGTTTGTGGGATTGAGCCCTGCATCAGGCTTGGGCTCTGCGTTGACAGCCTAGAGCCTGCTTGGGATTCTCTCCTTCTCTCTCTGCCCCTCCCCTGCTCACATGTACACACGCTTTCTCTCAAAATAAATAAATAAACGTTAAAAAAAAAGAAAAAAGAAATGCTATCCCAAATATTTAGCAGAACTCACTTTCTAGAGATACTTGCAAGAAATATACATATGCATACTTTTTGTTTATTTCTTTATCTTTTTTGGTAACCTCTACACCCAACCTGGGGCTCAAATTCACAAGAGTCATCTGCTGTTCGGACTGAGCCGGCCGGGCAAGAAATCTTTTTGATGGCAAGGTCAGGCAGGCCACATAAGCCGTTCCTCATTTGCAACTAATAATGTTGGTATAGCCCTAATTTCTGATTTGTACCCAAGCGTCTCTAATACCTCTTACCTGTTAAGAAGTCTACTTGTACATCTGAGATGAGTCGGCAGGGCTCTCCAAGTGCTGGTGCCCAGAGGCTCCTATTATTGAGAACTGTCCCCACAATGTTCCTACCTCCTCCAAGCACAGAAGAGACAGTGGGCCTCTTACAAATGGGGCAGCCCAAGGCTCCACGCAGCTGGTTTGCTTACTATGAGGCTTGCCACCCCCTGCTGAAATGGGAGCTTACCAAAACACCTTTACAAGTCGCTTCTCTGGGGTCCTCGGGTTCTAATCTTGCCTCTCCAGGTAAATCTAACTTGTTTTCAGGATGTCATAAGGCATTGGCTTAAATCTTGCTGGCCAGAGCAAAGTCTCCGTTGTTGACGGCTTGCTCACGTGATCTCATCCTGTGCAAGTTCACCCTTGCATCCTTGGACCTTGGAACCAGAAGATTAAGCTCCATCTTCAACATAATAAAATCTCCCCAGTTTCACTCAAAGAACAGCCAGTCAGCACCTACTGTTCCCACTGTCCTTCAGGCGGTCTCAATAGGATACCCTAATCTAGGTTACCGCCCTACCTTTTTCTGTTTCTCCTTCTCTCTCTCTCTCTCTCTCTCTCTCTCTCTCACACACACACACACACACACAGACACACACACACACACACACAGACACAGACACACACACACACACACACACACACACACACACACACACCATTCTTAGAGATACCTCTATTTCCTTTGATGACCAAACACTGTAAATCCAAAAAGAAATGGTGAGTTCCCCACCACGGAGGTGTTCAAGCAGAGACGGAACCTCCTGGGGATGTTCTCATACTGACGTAGAAACCAGACGACCTTAGAAGGCACTTCCAGGTCTAAAGTTTAATGAAGTTCTGAGGTTCTGTAGCCCGGTCTGCACACACTCTTGTTCTCCCCCTTCTCCTTTTGTGGCTTCTTCTCTTTCTTTTCTCCTTTGAGAATATCCTCCATATTCATTTAAATCAATCCTTACTAGTATTAAAAAAAAAAAGCAGTTTACCCACAGTGCTTTGCAAACACATCACTATCTTCTTGTATCGTAATTATTGATGTGTGTTTCCCACCTCCTTTCACACTGTAACTGCCACCCAGGCAAGATTTATGTCCCCTTTATCTTTATCCTCCTGCTACAGAGCTTACTGCCTGACACAGGGTGTATACTTCCTAAACATGTGTGAATGCATAAATGATGGAGGAGGGGGTGAGCAGCGAGGGCCGTGCAGGAGGTTTGAAGACATCTAGCGCCATTAGTTTCCCGGCTTCAAACTCTCTGGAGATTGCTTCTCCACTGTAAAACCCTTCTGGAGAGGCCAAGGCTGAAGAACATCGTCTGTCTCAGCCCTTCAGGGTCCCTGGGGACAGCTCTGAACGGAGTCATAATTTCCCTTAGACTATCACATCACACTCAGGACATCATACGGGAGGTCTCAGGAGAAGTCAGCTGGAACTATATTGCTCTCTGCCCAGAACATTCATTCCTGATTAACTAAAAGCTCAGGTTTCTTAGGGAAGAGGGTTTGGGCTATGGATCTTTGGGGAGCAATTAAAGAAAAGAACAAGAATGCATTTGGAAGCGGCTGCTTATCTATCCACTCTTAAGAAAACTCTCTGAATTGGGAGCGTAATCAATCCTCTTTCTCTTACTGGCGATGGTCTTGATGGTCTCTGGTCTCAGTGTATCCAGCGCCCTTTTGAAGATCTCCAGGTAAGTGAATCTCCCAACTTGTCTCAGTAAACCCAGGCAGACTCGAGTTCCGGTGCTCTCCCCACTCAAGAAAATAACCCTCCCCTTCCATAGTTTCCTGGCCAGAGGATGCCTGCCAATCCTGATTATAAGGCTGACATTAAGCCATAATTTATTTTCCCCCAACTGTCTGTTTATTCCATTTGAGTTTCAAAGCAGACAAATATACCTTAGAGGAAGTCAGCCCCCACGTCTTATAGATAAGGTGCTAGGCTTGCGAAGTGCCTACCCCGTGACTGCCTTCGTTAGCCTGTTTGCTAAGCCACAAAAGATAAAGTCAACCCACTAATTGTGGAAGAGCTGGGTCCAGAAACCCATTGCCACGACTTCTTAAAAAAATGAACTTTATTTCAAGAACAGTTTTAGATTCACAGAAGTTACCACCCACTTCTAAAAGCTAAACTACTTTATCCTTTCCGTTACTGTTTTACTCTTAGCACACTCTTATGTATTACCTCAGGACTATAACACGTTGTGAAGGTATTTTTTCCAATTTGTTGGCAGTAAGTACTTTATACGGGTAAGTTTGGCCCAGGTTCCAGAAACAATTTGCTTGTTTTCTGAGGGGAAATGTAATAAAGAACAATTTACATACACAGGTTCTATCTACGCTGAAGGCAGGAAGAGAATTTGATTTGAATCAGGTCAATAGGCAAGTACAACCAGAGTAAGACTAGTTAACATTTGTTGCGAGCTTACTAAGAATCAGGCACCCTCTCAATTAATCCTCAAATCAGTCCAATGAATTAGGTGTTATCTTCATTTCCAAATGAGAAAAAATGAGGCTTGGAGAGGTCATTTAAAGATACACAGCTACAGGTGTCTGGCTGGTTCGATCCGTGGAGCATCCAATTCTTGATCTTGGGGTTGTGAGTTTGAGCCCCACATTAGGTGTAGAGGTTACTTAAAAATAATTTTTTTCTCTTTTTAAAGTTTATTTTTAAAATATTTTTAATGTTTATTTTTATTTACTCTGAGAGGGAGAGGGAGAGGGAGAGGGAGAGGGAGAGGGAGAGGGAGAGGGAGAGGGAGAGGGAGAGGGAGAGGGAGAGAATCCCAACTAGGCTTTGCACGGTCAGCACAGAGCCAACATGGAACTCAAACTCACAAACCATGAGATCATGACCTGAGCCCAAATCAAGAGTCAGACACTCAACTGACTGAGTCACCCAGGCGCCCCTAAACAAATTTCTTTTTTAAAAAAAGACATACAGCTATCAGCAGCTGGGTTGGGGTTCAGACTAGACAATCTGATGTCAGAGTTTATGCTCTCCCATGGTTAGCCTGGTCTCTTCTCTAGAAGGACTGCAATCTTCATAGTCTGCAATATTGGTCCTAAGTTGGTATCTGACTAGATAACTCATTCAAATACCTATAGTCCACAGTTACTGCATGTGCCTGTACAAAATACCACATAAACCTTAATATCCATCTCACGATCTGTTTGAAATAAATATAAATATGGTATGTGCAGATACAAAGCCTGGACATATGAATCCCCAAAGCTGGCACACATGCTTGCATATCCTTGACATCTGTAGTATATTTTTCAATTATATTAAGCGTGTGATACTCATTTATTTCCTCACTTAAGGGAGACGGTATAACTCAGCAATTCAGTGCAAATAAGTACAAGGGTTCTGGAACTAGAATGTCTGTGTTCAAATCCTGGACCCACTAGGTATGAACTAACAAGTTAACTAATCTCTCAGTGCCTCCGTGGACCCGTATACAGAATCAGACTGAGTACTATCTCATGGCCGTGTTGTGAGAGATAAACAAAATAATATACACAAAGCGCTTAGCACAGTCCCTAACACACAGTAAATGCTAAGTGCCTGTATTATTTTTATGTCTGCAATCATGTGTATAAGCATTGCATATTCACCACTAATGTAGTAACGCACATTAGGCAACCAGGGATGTCTGGTTGCACACACACATCATACACAGAGCACTATCAAAACCCACACTTTCTCTACACGGTGCCATCCACGCGGGATGTATGAAATCCACTGACGATTTCAGTAGCTTCCCACTCACACACACACACGCACACACACACGATGGATAAAGACTTAGGTCAACTTAACAGCTTAAAATATACGCCTCTGGAGAAGGGGGGAGGTGGAAAACAGTAACAATTGATACCGTTATGATCATTATCATTATCACTATTACTACTGCTGGCATGAAAAGAACACGGCTTTCAGCGGCTCCAATGTCTGTACTTGCCTTTTCCAAAGCAACTAGAGAATGCTCCATTGCTTCCTTACAATGGGAGTGGTTTTGCCATTCAATTATCATCTCTATCACACTCAACAGAAGTTAAAAGATAGCATTTGGGTCTTCTATTCAAGCAGGTGATCTTTGTGTCCCTTTCATTACGGGAGAAGCAACTGGTAAAGCTAATGCAATGTACTGTAACTAATGCCTCAGAGATGCCCAAAGCACAACATCCCTAATTCACTTTGAAGACAGTTTTCAGAATGCTAGGTTTTATATGAAGCTATATGTTATAGTAAAATCAGCTGCAGGGGAAAATCCTCTTTGAAGCAGAGCTAAACAATTTTTATTTATTTCGAAAACTTACAAGAGCCTGATGCAAGAGGAAAAAAAAAAAAACCTCAATAACAAGATACCAATTTAACCCGTGGCTGAGCTACAGCGATGACAGCCGAGTGGGTCTGGCACAAAGGCTATGTGGTGTGCATGATGTCTAGAACCCTCGTGGGCATCAGGAGGCCAAACAGTAAGAGACTATTTTAATAAGAAACACTGGCACCTGGCTGGCTCAGTCAGCAGAGCAGGCAACTCTTGATCTTGGAGTTGTGAGTTCAGGCCCCACTTTGGGTGGAGAGATTAGAAAAAATCTTAATAAGAACCACTAAGGGGGCGCCTGGGTGGCTCAGTCGGTTAAGCGGCCGACTTCGGCTCAGGTCATGATCTCACAGCTGGTGAGTTCGAGCCCCGCGTCGGGCTCTGTGCTGACCGCTCAGAGCCTGGAGCCTGTTTCGGATTCTGTGTCTCCCTCTCTCTCTGTCCCTCCCCCGTTCATGCTCTGTCTCTCTCTGTCTCAAAAAATAAATAAGTAAATAAATAAACGTTAAAAAAAAAAAAAAAAAAAGCAAGCCACAAAGTCACTGTTTTACCAATGAAGCAAAATGACAAAGGTTAGTGATTAAACAGTGACTAACAAGAAAACAGCCTCACTCCTCGTGCATGTTCTATGGCCCTTCAGAGAGGAAGCATTGGAGGGGAACTCCGTTGCCTCTCTGATTTCTTCCCAGGTGCTTACTGGAACATTAAACTTGTTCCTGAACTTCAAAAGGAAAAAAAACCGGGATATGCAAATAGCCCCTGAGTTCTAACGTTAGATTCCAATGTCTCCCCCACCCACCATAATTCCCGATGTTGACCTGTTCTCTATTCAAGTCATGTCACCCCAGTACCGCCATTAATGCATTCAGAGGAATGCTGGAAAGACCACAGCGCAGTGCCCCGTGGCTCTCATTTTGCCAGACTATGCTTTGCCACATTTCTCAGAGGGACGAAGGGAATGAAAAGGAGTGATAATAAATAAGGATATGTCATTTCCCTCCTTTGCTGGTTTGGATGGCAGGAAACCATGTCTGCTGCACCTTCCAACTGGGGTGAGAGCCCCGGTCTAGGGGAACTCAGGGCGGACCGTGAGATACTCCACGCTCCGCTCCAGGCAGGTAATATTCAAGCTCAAGAAGGATCCAACCTAAAAACAGTACCTATGTGGGAACGAAGACGGTGGATGCGGATCTTTGAATTTCTTAGCTTAAAAAAAGATACTCAAAGTTATGGGGAAAATAGCATCCTCAGGGAGTAGGGCTTTCATGTAACAGCACAAAGCTGTTGGAAAGCAGCATGGAAAAACATAATGAGAGTCCTACACTAGAAACACCTTTTAACCTTCCGTGGTTTGGAGGAGGAAGGCGTTTGATTGTTGGGCAGACCGGACTGCAAATCCTAGCTCTGTAGTCACCAGCTGGGTGACTTGGCCAAGCTACCTACTTCCCAAGGGCTCCGTTTCTTTCTGGGCAAAGAGGGAAAATACTGCACACTACACGGGTTATGAAAATTAAGTGATACGCTGTGAGTAAAATGCCTGGCTAATAATAGGCACTCAATACACTGCTTAGGGCATTTTTTTAACAGTAATAATTATTTTTAAAAAATGTTTAATGTTTATTTTTGAGAGAGAGAGAGACAGAGCATGAGCAGGGGAGGGGCAGAGAGAGAGAGGGAGACACAGAATCCGAAGCAGGCTCTAGGCTCTGAGCGGTCAGCACAGAGCCTGACACGGGACTCGAACTCAGAGACCATGAGATCATGACCTGAGCTGAGGTCAGACACCCAACCGACTAAGCCACCTAGGCACTCCAATAATAATTATTTATTACTCAAGACAGATGGCTTATTTAATAGTGAAAAGTTAGCAACATGCCATAGACTAAGGAAATAATGGAATTTTCACTCAAAGGAGAAACTATTTTCAAATATAGACATACATCTCCTGTGCATATAAATCATTTACTTACCTATTTTTTAAAGTAATCTCCAAACCCATTGTGGAGCTTGAACTTATGACTCTGAGATCAAAAGTCCCCCTCTCTACAGACTGAGCCAGCCAGGCATCTTTGTATACAGTTGTATACATCTGCTGGAAGTGAAATGATTTTGCACATACACCAAAATTACAATACTTGCTTGTGTTTGTGTGTGTCATTGTCTATGTTGTACTATGTGGAATTAGTATAGACGTTATTTGCTCATAATAATTGCTTTTAAGAGAATATATGTTTAATCTAAAAAAAAAGGTCAAAGTTAAAATTCATTCCTTAATTTAAAATGAAAAACAAACAAACAAACAAAAAACCTAGAGATGTGTAAATGGTCCCTTCTGAGCCTCTGGGGAAATATCATCTAAGCCAGTAACACTGAGCCCACCTAAATAGTAGCAGATCAGTTCCAGAGCTGACGTCATCATTTCTAGAGACGCACTTCCTGGGACTGCTAAAAGAAAACCATCATCTTCCTTGTTTAATTATGAAATATGTTGCAGAGATTTGTTTTACCTGCTGTATACCAGGCACCATCCTAGGTGATAATAGGCATCCTGCCCTTGATGAGCGCATAACCTACTAAAAGATGATGCTCTTGACCTCAGGGTCGTGAGTTCAAGTCCCGCACCAAGAGTATAGTTTATTTAAATACATACATACATACATACATACAACCAAACTTTAAAAGAAGATAAACTGCAGATTTACACAGAAGGTACTGGAAAATGCCCCAGGAGGTACGCAAGGCACTTTAGGGATTGCCTCCTCATCTCAACAAACCACAGGCAGGCATGAAAATGGAGCTGTGTCTCATAGGTAAAAAACTTAAGCCTTGCCGGGAAGCCACTCAGCCATGAAGTAGCAAAGCAGGGGAGCCTGAAGACGCCTTCTAAGGATACTTTCTCTGATTTCTTCCCTCAGTCCCTGCCTTTCCCTACATAAAGTGATCTGGAAGTTTTGTTGGCCAGCATCTTCCTTCTAGGTCTTCCTTGTCCTTCCTCAAACCCCGAGGCAGCACGCATGTGCTGCCCCCGCTCTCAAGAAGAGAAGATGGCTATCGTGCTCGTAACTGGGGTGGGTGCAGCGGCTACTGCCATCGGAACCAGGGCTGGCAGCACAGGGCGTTGTGTCAGTAGAGAGCTGGGGACCCAGGGGCTTGAATCCCTGGGAGCTCAAGAGCCGCAGGGGCAGCAGCTCAGGGACATCCGGGCATGGCTGGTTTCCTCTGAAATACGTTTCTGCTCTCAGTAGGAGGCTGGAATGAAAAGGTCTCCTTTTACCCTGTCTTCCTCCCTCTGCCCCATCCTGACTCCCTTTTCCTCTTCCATTTCTTTCCTCCTTTTTCTCTGTAAGATTTCCCCCACCCTCCCTTTCCCCTTCTTCTCCTGATTCTTTAAACTCCTTTTCTCTTGTCCCCAAAAGCTTCTGTCCCGTGAATCCAGAGGGTATGGTCCCGGACCTCCTGACCACAACCCTCCACCTCGGCCTGCCTGCCTCCCTCCCTGAGTTTATTAGAAGTAGAGATGTCCAACAGGGGGGCAAAGAGGGAAAGGTAGAAATGGAGAACCTGTTTCTAAAATCTGATCTTGTGACTCAGTAATTCTAACCTCCCAGCTCGAAAAGAACAACTCAGCAACGGTAGGTCAGGCACCTGCTCCCGATCAATAAAGAAAAGTAAAGAGGACACTTGCTATGTTTGGAAAAAGACGACTGTCAATGTTCTAAAGCCTCTTGCTTTTGCTGTTTGTTTGTTGTGGTTGTTAGTTTGTTCTTTGTGCAGGCCCCAACTCAGAGCAGAGATAAGGGAAGCCACATTAGCCACAGGCAAAGTTTGGTGAGTTTCCAGCCAGCAGGTGTCCTATGTCTGCCAGGTGATTAGGCTGTTATTGGTACTTAGCACCAAGAGACCTGGACAGGGCGGTGTATTTTTCAAACCAAAGGCAACTGATTGACAGTGGTGACCTCATTCGCAGAAACTCCTGAGTGTCAGGGCAGGGAAGGCGGGCAAAACAGAGAAGACCAGAAGTCCCCCCCCCCCACACCCCCCTGAAGTGCTCAGCAGCGTCAAGGGGGTGAGAATGGGGGATTTGAGATCAGATGAGAGGACGGAGGCGCAGCTGCCCAAATAAAACGCTGCCTCTGCAGAGCCCTTGCAGACAGTTCCACACATATGCACGATATGATATTTATAACATCAGGGGAGTAGAGTAAGTCTGATACTACTTCATGGAGGACAGAGTAGGATCAGAGATTACACAACTTGCATGGGTCCCAAAGGAAGAAGCCAAGTCAGGATTTCCAGCCAGGCGTGCTCTTTCTAAATTACGTGTGTGTGTGTGTGTGTGTGTGTGTATGTGTGTAAGAGAGAGAGACAGAGAGAGCGCAAGCGGGGGACTGTTAGCACAGAGCCTGATGTGGGGCTTGAACTCAGAAACCGCAAAATCACGACCCAAGCCAACTCTCAAGCAACGGAGCCAACCGGGCGCCTCTCTGCTGTAATTACCGAAAGCTTTGCCTGGTAGTTCTGTGGTAAGGCAGTGACAGTGCGGGGGGCCCGGGTTTTCTTAACTCCTGTTCAAAGGTCTTTCCGCCACCTGAAAGCGCCTACAGAACCAAATCATGTAATCAAAATTCTTTTTCTCTGGCTCTTGGTAAAGACTCCTGTAATCAGTGCTGCCTCTGAGCAAATACTAGATAAAATTTAGAAGAGGACAAACGTTACAGACTCGCTCAATCCTTATCATATTGCTTCTAGTCTGCTGAAATAATAAATGCTGCACTTCATCTGCAGGTTATGGAAGCACCCTTCTATTCCCGCTGCAATGGTCTTTTGACTATAGAGTACTTCTAGAAACCAAAAATGGGCAGCCTGAGATAAAGAAATATATACATATATAGATAGACAGCCTGGACTAGCATTAGTGTTAGGAGGCAAGGTTATCCTGTATGAATTCATGCTCAACAAGTAACAGTTCAACTGGAGCGCTTGGGTGGCTCAGTTGGGCAGGCATCCAGGTCATGATCTCGCGGTTCATGGGTTCGAGGCCCGCATCCGGCTCTGTTTGACAGTTTAGAGCCTGGAGCCCACTTTGAATTCTGTGTCTCCCTTGCTCTCTGCCCCTTCCCCAATCTCTCCCTCTCTCTGTCTCTTGCTCTCGCTCTCTGTCTCTCAAAAATGGATAAATGTTTAAAAAATAATAATAAAAAAAGAGATAGTTCAAATCATTCTAGCAGATTCCCCGCGCATCTCACTTATTCCACTTAATGAACAATGCTCACTACCCATCAGTGCCTTAGAGCACAGGTCATCTTGCCAAACTTTCAAACTTTGCCTTATGCTCTCAGCTCTCAGCACAGAGCCTGCTTCAAATCCTCTGTCTCCCTCTCTCTCTGCCCCACCCCCACTCTCTCTCCCTCAAAAATAAACATTAAAGAAAGTGAAATACATTTAAAAAAATAACAATTTGCCCTACGGACAACACCTCCTGGTGCAAAGGTTTGGTCCCCAAATTCTTCCCTCATCCCGTTCTCTTTTCTCAGCAAGTAGTGAGCTGTCCCGTGCCATCCATTTCCACGCTCAACTCATCCAAACTAGTGTGAAAAATAACATCCCTTGGTTGGAAAATTATTCACACCTGGGTTCCAGCACTAGTTCTAAAGTGACCTGGACTCTGTGTCTACACAAAGTAAGAGAGGTGGCAGGGGGACCGCTAGGTGTGTGTTTGCAAACACACACCCAGCTATAAAAGCATAAAAAAGGAGCTAGCAGAATCCCAGTCGGGTTCCAACACTGGTGTGATGTCCTGTCATGTCATTCTCTTCCCTTTCACTTAGCTTTCTACTGGTAACAGTCTTAGCATCTTGGTCTTTTCTGAGGGCAGCTGGGAAAACTTAGGTCCAGAAAGACTGATCACTCCTGCAAATTTACACAGCAAAACAGACTCCTGGCTTAGGAGTCCAATGGAGTTATACCATCAGCTTGACACTGGTATTCAAAGGCATCAAAAGGCCATATTCCTAAATGCCATTCACAGAGATCTATGTTCTCTCATTTGAAATCATCAAGCTTATGATCCTCACGTCCAGAGCCTTCGCCTTTGCTATAAAAGAGCCTCACGTATTTCTGGATTCGAGACCATGTGGAACCACGGTGGGGCAGCAAACCATCTGCCTGTTATCTGCGGGAAAACCTAGACTATGAGCCCCTGGAGAGCAGAAGCTTTGCCTTGATGAGGGCTGGATTCTCAGAGTCTGGCTAGGTGCTTGGTACATAAAAGGCACTCCTCAATAGACACCTGTTGATTCAATGAATGCAACTGCAGGTTTAATTTGGGGGGGATGAGAGAGACCAGCATCCAGCTGATCGATGTGCTTGTGGCACTGGCTTTCAGGGGCTGGGACTCAGCTCTCCTTGCTTTGGAAAGGTCTTTTTACCAGCCCTGTTTAAAGGAGCCAGGCTATATACCTAGACAGAAATGGGAAATCACTGGGTGATGGGGAACAATAGGTTCTTAATGCCCTCTGGTGGCCAAGACGATTTCGGATTCCAAAGTCCCCACAGGAATCCTAAAGCTTTGAATTCAAGCGTTCTGGTAGCCAAGAGCCTGCAGGTTTCATCTGACCGGTCCCCTCCTCCAAACAAGGGGGTCCTTGGCCTATGGACCAGAAAGACGCTACCCCATTCCCAAAGTCCTCCGATGAGGCTTCTCATCTCTGTACGGAGAGCAGACGAATATGTCAAGAAGCTAAAAGGGAAGCTTTCAAAGTGAACTGCCTTTCAGTGAATGCTCTGTGCTTTCAAGAGCTCCTAGAAAGAAAGACCATTCAAGGAAAATAATAATTTCCGGTCTGGAGCATCCACATTTCCCTGTGGAGGTTACTGGGTCAGGCCACCCTTCTGGGCATTAAAGAAGCCCTTTCAAAGCTTACACTGTTAGCATTCCATGATCACATTTCCACTTAAAGACGGGGAAACTGAGGATCCAAATGAGCTACTGCAATAACGGTAACTATCTTCTCAAGCCTACGGAAGGTTTTCAGTTTTATTCCATTTTGTTTTAAATGCATGGTGAGTGGAAAAAAAAAAAAAACCCACAAAACCACAAACTACTGCAGAGAAGGTAAGCAGCATATGCACAGGGATTTTTGTATTTTATCCCACTGTTGACTCTCCAGCCCCTGGAACAGCATCTGACACATCAATACACGCTTGGTGAATGAATGAATCAATGAATGAATGAACGAACGAACGAAGCCCAAAGAGAAAGAAGTACTTTTTAGAGATCAGTGGATATTGGAGAGGATGTCATCTGTTCTCTTGAGAACCTCTGAGATCGTCAGTTCGATCTCCCCATTTGGTTTCATCCATTCCCTTCGCAGATGAGGAAAATGAAGTCCAGAGAGGTGAAACAATTCACCACAGGTCACACAGCAATTTCATGGCAGAGCCTACAGTGAATCCAGGTCTTAACTCCTGACACTTTCTAAAACAGCAATAAGATTCAAAGTTTGGAGCTGGGTCTTCCGGTGAGCCAGTGCGTGCACACACACACACACACACACACACACACACACATACTCTCTCTCTCTCTCTCTCTCTCTCTCTCACACACACACACACACACACATAAACACACTCCACTAGAGAGAGTTTCATGAAACACCTCCCTGTAATGTACCCGGGTGTGTCTACTTTTCTACTCTTTTTTTTTTTTTTTTAAGTTTATTCATTTATTTTGAGGCGGGGAGGAGAGTGAAGGAGGGGCAGAGACAGCGAGAGAGAGAATCTCAAGCAGACTCTGCTCTGCCAGCATGGAACCTGATGCAGGGCTTGAACCCACAAACCTGAGATCGCGACCTGAGCAGAAAAGCAAGAGTCAGAGACTCAATCTACTAAGTGCCCCTACTGTCTACTCTATTTCATTTTTTATTAAATTCTGATCACGACTCATTAGATGAATCTCACTACTTAAAAATTTTTCAAACATTCCACTATAGCACCTTGGCTACTGTCCCCTCTGCTCTGTATATGGCTGAAGTCTTCCAGAATCTTCGGCCAAGGAAGAGAACTAGAGTGATCTGCTTCCTGGGACTCCTTGGCTCGAAGATCCCAATTTGATGACAGTACCGGCGTATCTCCCGCTGTCAAGTTTCATTTTGCTTCCAAGAGTGCAGTTCAAGCAACTCTCCTTTCCAGCCAGGGTAACCGCAACACTGTGCTTCAGAACACAGTCCAGGGCCAAGGCCACTGGCAACAGCCTTGTCCTTGTCCTTGCCTGACTCTCTAACCACAAGTTGCCTAGGATGTGCGTCCTTCCATGAAGGAGTGCGTGTGTACTTATCTCTCATTAGCCTCTCTTGGCGGTCACTCCCCACCCCTACCGGCCTAGGAGCGGGGCGCGGGGGACGGGGCATAGGGGGTGGGGGAAGAGGGCAGCAGGAAGAAGAGAAGCAGGGAAGGGGGAGCGAAGGACAAGGAGCTGGGTCTGAGAAGGTCATCAGCTACATAAGTAGGTGTGAACAGATGAACCGCTAAACAGTCTTTAGGAGGCAGGCAAACCTCCCAACCCGCCCCCCCCCCCCCACAAGTTACAAAATACTTTCCTTTCTCCTAACCCCATTTGGTCATTTTCTACCCCATCTCTTCTCCCCTCCACCCCCACGCCCCACCCCGGCTCCAAGTTAACACGGTGGGGAGATGGCTTCTCCGAAATTTCCCTTCTAACAGACAGGTTGGGGCTTTTACTCTGACTTCCCACTTTCCTGCTGAGAATCAGCAAGACAGGATTTGGCGGGGGGTGGAGGGTGCTCCGTGGTGGCCAAGGCTGCAAACTTCTCCATGGCAACCTGGGCACCTTCCCACGGCTCCCTGGCACCTGGCGGAATTGCCAGGGTTGGCAAGTCTCCCCTCTCGGAGGTACCTCACCAACTGCAAGCTGCCCCCTCCCTTTCCAGTGAGTCCCAACCTGGCTCCAGGGCACGAAAGTAAAGACAAAAAGCCAGGACGGAAGTCATGCTTGAAATGCTTATTGGCCATTCCTGATATTCTCAGAGACCACTTTTGAGCCTAGGGTTCCAGATCTGTGGTTCTGCTCCTGAAAGGGGAAGGTAACAATGGACTGGGAAGCAGGAGAGCTCTGCCATCAATGTGCTGTGTTAAGTCACTTACTTAACCTGTCTGACTCTCAGTTACCGCATTTTTAAAGATTTTATTTTATTATTTCTTTAAATTTATTTATTTTGAGATAGAGAGACAATGCAAGTGGGGGAGGGGCAGAGAGAGAGAGAGAAAGAGAGAATCTTAAGCAGGCTGCACACTGTCAGAGCAGAGCCCAACTCGGGGCTTGAACTCATAAATCATGAGATCATAACCTGAGTTGAAATCAAGAGTTGGACAGTTAACTGACTAAGCCACCCAGGTGCCCCTTTTTAATTTTGAGAGAGACTGAGAGCAAGCAGGGGACAAGGGCGGAGGGAGAAGGGGAGAGAGAGAGAGAGAGAGGGAGAGAGAGAGAGAGAGTGAGAGAGAGAGGGAGGGAGAGAGGGAGGGAGAGAGAGAGAGTGAGAGAGAGAATCTTAAGCAGGCTTCACACACATCACAGAGCCAGACACGGGGCTTGATCCCACAACCCTGGGATCATGACCTGAGCTGAAATCAACAGTTGTATGCTTAACCAACTGAGCCACCCAGGTGCCCCTCAGTTACCTCATTTTTAAAATGAGAGAGTAGATTTAGGGGCGCCTGGGTAGCTCAGTCAGTTAAGTGTCTGACTCTTGGTTTCAGTTCAGGTCATGATCTCACAGTTGGTGAGTTCAAGCCCCGTGTCAGGCTCTGCACTGACAGCACAGAGCCTGCTTGGGCTTCTGTCTTTCTTCCCCTCTCTCTGCCCCTCCCCAGCTCTCTCTCTCTCTCAAAATAAATTAATAAACCTAAAAAACTAAAATGAGAGAGTAGATTTAAAATTGGACAAAAATTAATTGCGCATCCTCAACGGTCCCTTCAATAACAGTTCAGGTAATTAACTCATTTATCTTGAAAACTGGCAAATAAAGGAAAAGACTCAAGCACTTGTCCTTTTCTTTCTGTATCAGCTACAACGCCAGCTAATCACAGAGTTGTCAAAGGGAGCGCCGCTTTTAAAAAGTATTCCAAGAAACAAACGAAAAAGAAAGGATGGAATATCGCCATTCTGCAACACCCAATGAACCGATGAATCTAGACTCTGAGCATCAACGTGTCACGAAGAGAGAGACAAAGAGACATTGTGTGCTTCCTGAGGGGCGAACACACCAAGACCCACGATCCTGTCAAAAAGATCTATTCAGATCAGTCCTATTCAGATCAAACTTCTGGGTCCAGCAACCAATCCACGGGAAATAAAGAGTTCGCAGAACCTGCCGACTGGAAATGTGCAAGCTGTGCACCCCAGACTGCGATGTAGGGCAAAGGCCCCGAGCTCTTCATCAAATAAACTTTAAGGAGCGCCTGGGTGGCTCAGTCGGTTAAGCGGCCAACTTCGGCTCAGGTCATGATCTCGCGGTCCGTGGGTTCGAGCCCCGCGTCGGGCTCTGTGCTGACAGCTCAGAGCCTGGAACCTGTTTCAGATTCTGTGTCTCCCTCTCTCTGACCCTCTCCCGTTCATGCTCTTTCTCTGTCTCAAAAATAAATAAACGTTAAAAAAAAAATTAAAAAAATAAATAAATAAACTTTAAGATACTGATGAAAGGTGGATTTGGAGAATATCAGAGACTTGTAAGGCACGTTGATTTTTTTTAACGTTATTTATTTGGAGAGAGCGAGCACAGGAGCCAGGGAGGGACAGAGAGATGGGGAGACAGAGAATCCCAAGCAGTGACAGCACAGAGTCTGACACAGGGCTTCATCTCACGAAGCAGGGGATCATGACCAGAGTCGAAATCAAGAGTCGGATGCTTCACCGACCGAGCCTCCCAGGCACCCCTGCAGGTCGATTCTTTTAAGCGGGAAAGACTATGCTAGAATGTCAGGAGAGTCGCAGCTGTATGGTAAACTACAATGAAACACAAGGCAGTGCTCACAAGAGGCAGCGAGGTCGGGGGGATTCCTTTGGGGAGGGGAGAGTCTGTGAGAACAGGGTACACAGAAGGGCTTCTGGAACGGCCAGCAGAGTCTTACTGCTTCTGTGTCACTCCCTGAACCTGAATTTTATTTTATAATGAGGTGTTTAAAAAAAAAAAAACGAGAGAATAGAAAAACCATCTTAAATTCCTCACAGACCTAGAACATTTGGTCCTGGGATTCTAAATCTGGAAAGCTCCAGGGGCTGTCATGGTGAGGTTGATCGTGAGACCATTCTGTGGCAGGCCGGGGGAGGGCTGAAAGTCTAAGTCTGTTCAGGCTACTTGGCCTTGAGTCCTGACTGCCACTAACTGGCTGAGACACTGGGAAATTCAGCTAATCTCTCTCATCCCATTTTCCAATGTACTGAGTGGAGACAGCAACAGTCCCTGCCTTGTCCCTGGGCCAATTAAGGAAGAACCCGTCAGAGTTCTTAGCATAGTATCCAGCATTCATAAGTACTCACTATAAGTTGCTTAATAATAGTAATTTATTATTATATCTTGATCTTTATAATTGTATACTTTTATGTTTTATATTTATGGTATTTATAATAATTTAAATAACAACAGTAAAAATGGCCTATGATTTTTATTATTAGGACATCCCTAACGTGGACAGAAGGAGACCAGAGGGCAGATTTCTCCTTCAGAAAAGGCACATGAGAACATGACCCCTTTGGGACACTAGCGGCTGGGATGGTTGTCAAAGGGATAGCTTCTGAAGCCTTCTGACTGGCTCTCTCCCCTGTGTCTGTGTGTGTGTGTGTGTGTGTGTGTGTGTGTGTGTGTGTGTGTGAGTCCCAGTGGACACATGCCTTTTCCATTCATTCTTCCTCCTCCCCATTAGGGAGGCACTAAACCAGGCTTCCACCCTGAGCCATTCTCATCAAAGACCACTCTCATCAAATGAGTCTGGTGGCCTGCATGCCCTCGGTTCTTCTGGTCTCCAGACGGAGGAAACCTCAGGGCCCCGCTCACGGTTTCCATTAGTCACTGGAGCCACTCTGTGTGAGGAAGTCACCAGGGTGAGGAAATGCCCACAGGAGGAAAGAGAGCCCGGTGATTAAGAACAGGAGCTCTGCACAGAGCTGCCCCACACCCCCTTCTGCAGTTACCGTAAAGATGACATTGTGAATGGGAACAACCAGCCTTTGGAATCCGCGAGGTCCCACATCTGTGAGGTCTCCGGCAGAAAGGCCAGAGGTCTTCTGCTTTTATTTTATTGTTGAATTTTTTTTATGTTTATTCATTCTTGAGAGACAGAGAGAGACAGAGCGCGAGCTGGGGAGGGGCAGAGAGAGAAGGAGACACAGAAACCAAAGCGGGCTCCAAGCTCCGAGCTGTCAGCACAGAGCCCGACGCGGGGCTCGAACTCACGAACCGTGAGATCATGACCTGAGCCGAAGTCGGACTCTCAACCGAGTGAGCCACCCAGGCGCCCCTGCCCTTTTTTTTTTTTCTTAACTTTAACTTCTTGGGAGTACAGGGGAAGTCAAGGGGCCATAGCTTAGTCTTCCTTTGGGTTATTATTCCAACAGTTCCATCCTTATCTGCGTGACTTTGGGCAAGTCAGTCATTCAACCTTACCATGCGCTCATTCCTTCATCTACAAAATGAAGATAAGAGAATCCACTTCATATGGTTGTCATGGAGATTAAACGAGTTAAAGAATACAAACTGTTTTCAACGACGCTTGGCACGTTGTTTAAAAAAAGCTCTGTCTTCAGACCTTCTGGGCTCAAACACGAGCTCCTTCCCTTGTTAGTTCAGCAACCTTGGAGAAGTTGCTCTGCCTCTCAATAGCATTGCTTTTTCATCTATAAAATGGGGATAATAATAGTACCCAGCCTGTTGGGTTGGTATGAATATGAAATAGGGAAAAGCAAGTAAAGATCTTGGCTCACATCAAATATTTAATAGACACTAGCTCTTACTACCCCACCTTATCTGTGCCAGATAAGGTTCAAAGTTTCCTTTTCTTCCTCTCTGTCCACAGAAGAGGAAAATGCAAAGGATACGCCAGCAGGATGCTGGGAAGACACCCTCTGAAGCAAAGTCCTTGTCTCCAGGCACTGAGATATTCTTGTAGACCATGAAGTGACACCCCCGGGATCAAGGGCAGGCAGGTTTCTCCAAATCCATCACATTTGGGGGGGGGGGCGTGGCACAGCATTTTTAAGCCAGAGGAAATGGAGATGAAAAAAGAAAGGGGAACCTGACTTCGGCTCAGGTCATGATCTCACGGTCCCTGGGTTTGAGCCCCGTGTCAGGCTCTGTGCTGACAGCTCGGAGCCTGGAGCCTGCTTCGGATTCTGTGTCTCCCTCTCTCTCTGCCCCTCCCCTGCTCATGCTCTGTCTCTGTCTCAAACATAAATAAACATTTAAAAAAAAAATTAAGAAAGGGGAACCAGCAGAAAGACTTTTCCACGGAAGGGTGGTAAGTAAAGGGAGGATGAAGGAGCGACAGAGAGGAAAAAAGCTGTCCTCTCCACCATAACTCGGTATATTCATCAACCCTGCCTCACTTTTCCAAAGAACGACCAAGCCATCACTACTAAGAAATAGCTAGAGCCCCCTGGGTAACAGGATTCTCAGAGTTTTTATTTCTAGGAGCCCTTTCTCTCCGCATGTTCATTTGATTCTCTCAACAGTTCAGCAGAACCCAAACATTTTGGATGAGAAACCGTTTTCGCAGGTGGACATCAGCCAGGAGACCTAAAGATACTTACCTGAGGTCATAAACAACTTGGGTCGACTTGGGCCTCTTCACCAACAGACCAGGTTGCACTCTCTGGTTAAGCACAGGGGTTCTTACCCTTGGCTACTTGTTGGAATCACCCGAGGACGTTTGAAAAGCACTGGTGCAGCGGCGCCTGGGCGGCTCAGTCGGTTAAGCGTCCGATTCTTTTTATCGGCTCAGGTCATGATCTCATGCTTCACGAGATCAAGCCCCGCATCCGGCTCTGCACTGACGGCATGGAGCCTGCCTGGGATTGTCTCGCTCTCTTCTCTCTCTGCCTCTCCTCCCATTGCTCTTACTTTCTCTCAAAATAAATAAAAAGGGGTGCCTGGGTGGCTCAGTCAGGTAGGCGTCCAACTTCGGCTCAGGTCATGATCTCACCGCTCCTGAGTCTGAGCCCCACGTCAGGCTCTGTGCTGACCGCTCGGAGCCTGGAGCCTGCTTCCGATTCTGTGTCTCCCGCTCTCTCTGCCCCTCTCCCGCTCACGCTCTGTCTCTTTCTCTCAAAAATAATTAAACATTAGGGGCGCCTGGGTGGCGCAGTCGGTTAAGCGTCCGACTTCAGCCAGGTCACGATCTCGCGGTCCGTGAGTTCGAGCCCCGCGTCAGGCTCTGGGCTGATGGCTCGGAGCCTGGAGCCTGTTTCCGATTCTGTGTCTCCCTCTCTCTCTGCCCCTCCCCCGTTCATGCTCTGTCTCTCTCTGTCCCAAAAATAAATAAAAAACGTTGGGAAAAAAAAAAAATTAAAAAAAAAAAATAATTAAACATTAAACAAAATTTTTTTTAATAAAATTCAAAAATCTTTTGAATTAAAAGCACTGGTGGGCTAGACCTCACCCACAGAGATTCTGATTTATCTGGTCTAAGCTGCAGCCTGGACATTGGGATTTCAAAACAACCTTCAGGTGGTTCTAATGTGCGGCCAAGGCTGAAAATCGCTACTTTACCACATTTAACTTCTTGGATAATAAATAAAACCCACATTTCTCCCAGGAAAACTCTGACATTTCCTTTGTCCTGAGTAAGGCAGGCAAATAAAGGGAAGAAACAACGTAAAAACTAATCCTTTCCTTGAGAAAACAGTCCAGGTGTCATTTGGCCTTATGCCACAGGGGGATGTATCAGAAGAAACCAAAGGGAAAAAGGGTCCACTGTTTTCCTCTATACACTTCTAAAATTTTACCATTAATTTTTTTAAAATTTTTTTTTACATGTATTTATTTTTGAGAGCCAGAGAGAGACAGAGCACAAGTGGCGGAGGGGCAGAGAGAGAGGGAGACACAGAATGTGAAGCAAGCTCCAGGCTCTGAGCCATCAGCACAGAGCCCGATGCGGGGCTCGAACCCACGAACCGTGAGATCGTGACCTGAGCTGAAGTCGGATGCTCAACCGACTGAGCCACCCAGGCACCCCTAAAATTTTACCATTGAATGTGTGCTAGCTGAGAAAGAAAATCACTTTGAGCAGAAAAGCCCTTCCATAGTATGAAAATCAAATTATCTTTCCAGAAAGTTTCTTTTCCAGAACTTAATTTCATTAAAGTAAAATCTGTTAAGGACCGGCAATATTCAGTGGTTCGTGTGACAGTTACTGAGAGTTTGCTAAATAGGTATAACAGAGTCCTAGACTTAAGGGATTATAAACTTGTAGAAAGGACAGGACAAGTACATAAATAACGGTAAGAAAAAAAAATTAAGTGCATGGAAGTAGTTAGAACAGTTCTTAGCACAAAGACGACGCTCAGTAATTGCACAGGAAAAGGAGAGAGGAAGAAAGAAGGGTAGGATGGAAAAGGTAAAAAAAAAAACAAACTAGGGGTGGAGGTGGGGGTTGAGATGAAAGGTGCAGTGTGTTGGGAGAAGGTTACAATTGTATGTAGCCTTGAAGATGTCAGGAGTCCATAAGACCTGGAGAGTTAATTCCATGGGGGGAGAATGGTATACAAATAATCAAGAATGTGTGGAATCCTGACTGGGTCTGGGAAACACGAAATGCTATCACTGGAAAGAGCAGAAGGAATATCGATGCGGATAATAAAAGAAAATGACAAAAAAAAAAAAAAAAGCCGTTGCCAGGATAAGAAAATGGACCGAATCATGTTCTAATTCTTAATTGGGAGGCAATCGGATGAACCTGAGTCCTGTTTTTCTCAAGACAGTATCAATGTCCCTCTCTCGTACATACATAATTGCTAAGAGCACCTTGTGGCACTCTCAAAGGTGCCACGGTTTGGATAATAAATTATATGATCTTGGCAAGAAACCTTGAAACTTTTTAAAAACCAGAGGGTAAAGGAGTGTAATGAGGATGACATTATCAGAGTTGCCTTGTTCCAAGACTCATCAGGCAGTTCCACGGGATTTGCACTCATAGGGAAAGAAATCAGAGATGGGAAGATCTTTCAGACGCTATAGCTCTACTCAGGGCAAAAGTAAAAACAACCTCCGCTGAGGCACTAACCACATGTGGTGGGCAGGCTGTGCACTAGTCCCAGTAACCCCCGCCTTGTGGTGTTCAACCCTGTGTTAGCCTCCTCCCACACCGAATAGGGTGACCTGTGTACTCAGTAGGATATTACAGAAATGACGGAGTGTGACTTCTGAGGCCAGCTCAGAAAAGACACTGTGGCTTCCTCCTTGCTCTCTTTTGGCTCTGGGAGAAGCCAGCTGACATGTTTTAAGGATGCTCAAACGGCCCCCAGGAAAGGCGTACGTGGTAAGGAACAGAGACCTATCATCTTCTGCACAAATATGCCAGCCCTATGAGTGCGCCATCTTGGAAGTGAACCCTCCAGTCCCGCTCTTCGCTTCAGACGACTGCAGCCCCAGCAGCCATCTGAGTACAGTCTCATAAGAGATCCTAAGCCAGAGCCATCCACCGAGCTTCTCCTGAATTCCTGACCCACTGAAACTGTGGGAGATAAAAATGTTTATTATTGTCTTAACCTGCTAGGTTTTGAGTAATTTGGTACGCAGCAACAAACAGTAGACTACAGAAATAAAAAGGAAACGATAAAAAATGGAAACCCAGAGTAACTGGCAAGTGGGTCCTCCTCCCAATTCCTCCCCTAATTAACTGTGTAATGTTGGTGAAATTACTTAATACGGGAGTCTCGGTTTCCTCATCTGCAAAATAAACAGGCCTGACTAATGGATCTTTAATGTCCCTTGTAGCATCCAAATGTAATGATTCCATTATTCTAAAAGCACACTCACCGGTGATAGAGCAGGGTTTAGAAATTATCACATGAACTGGAGGACGGAGTCCATGCTTCTGGCCTCATCCCATTCAGTGATCTTATCAATGGCTGAACTGAAGATACCAAAGGCATTCTTGCCAAAACTGAAGATGATGTAAAACTCAGAGGGAAAGCAATCTCAGTGGCTGAAGCAAAATGCTTAAAAATCTTGAAATTCCGGAACAATGAGCCAAGTATAACAGGACAAAATATAACATAGACTCATAGCCTGTGAAGGTCTGAAAATTTATCTCTAGGCAGATAGGTGTGTGTGGTAAGAGGAATATTCACGATTGTATAATAGTGTGAACTTATTGCCAAGGAATGAATTCTGCCTTTCTTAAACTGGACTTACGAATTCATTCAGTGATCACCCAGGCATTGTGCTAGGCCTTAGAGTTAGAGCACTGACTAAGATACAGACCTAGGCTACATTTGTAAGATTGTAGAACCTAAAAATAAGGAAGGAGAGAATCTCATTTGCATCCTTGCTCGGTCAGATCATTTATGGATATTGGCCACAATTCCACTGATCTACAGATAAGCCAGAGTTAAGTCTGAGACGAGTTACCAGAATGGATATGGAACTCAAAGTAATCTGAATCAACTAACCTTTACTGAGTGGCTGCTCTGTGTCCTGTCCATAGACAGTATGTCCAGAGAGAAGAAAACATGGCTTAGGATAGAATCTTGCCAAATACCAATACCTAAAGGATAGACAGAAGAAGAAAATCTGCAAAGAGACTGAGCAGGAGTAGCGACAAGTAGGAGAAAAATCTGGAAGCTAAACCAAAAAAGCATTTCAAAGGTCTGGCCCTTACCTCTCCTTCCAATCTCCTCTTCTACCCTTCTAACTTGCCCACTCTGATCCAACGACATGGCTCTTTGGGTTTTCTTCAGACCACGCTTAGTCCTAATTCTGGGTCATTCATGGTCTGCTGTCTACACTGGTTGGCATGTTCTTCCCCCAGGTCCAAGTATGATCCAGTCCATCCCTTCATTCAGCTCTCAACTCTGAGGCCACCTCCTCAGAGGGGACTTCTCCGGTCACCCCAGCTAAAATAGCCCTCTGCCTTACCCTGAGCCATTTTTCCACTCAGCATTTGTCACTGACTCACCCCCTAACGTTTTATAAATTCACTTGCTCCTTGATTACCTCCTTCTCCCCCAACTCCCCAGCCCACATATACTCATTGATTCCACTTGCCTCTTTCACTGGTGAATCCACACCACGCGGTACAGTGGTCTGGTGCATTGTAGGTGCTTTGTAAATATTTGATAAAAGAATTAAATGTAACCAAGATGCCAAGGAAGACTTCAGTAGTCTTGACAAGGGTAATTCCAGTGAGGGAGCAGACAGATACATAAGGAACAATGGAATAAACAAGGCCCGAGAAAGCAGGAGGGGATAAGATCCAAATCGCTGATGGTGGAATTCGCTCTGGATAGGAGACAGGAACCTCAAGAGGGGAGGAGCAGTGATGAGTAGGGCTTCAGGTGAGCTCCCAGGTAGGAGGTTAAGAAGTTGAAGGATTCCTCGTCTGATGCCCTCTATTTTATTTTTAAGTAGTACTAAGGATTCATCAGCTGAGATGAAGCAGGGCAAATGGTAGGACTATGGCTTTTGGAGATTTGAAGTAACCACTGTGAGGCAAGCCAGGTTGCACGGTGGGTTCGATAAAAGGGCCTGACCATGAGCGCTAAGGTACTGGGAAGAAAGCGGCTGGAGCAAAGGCGCCCAGAATGAAGTGGGATGGAGAAGAAATTCAAGCCAAGAGGGAGTTTATGGATGGAGTCATGTTGAGCAGTCACGAGACTGGCCTATCTGGAGCCCCAGGACACCGGCATGCCACCCTGCCATGAACAACCAGTTAAAGGGACAGGGAATATGCAGCCTACACAAAAAATAAGTCATGGGGGTCAAGGAAAGAAAAAAGCATGTCTTCAAAAAATCACCATGGAAAAACTGTATTTGACACGTATTCTGTATGGGCCTAAGCCAATAGATAGAAATTATAAGCTGACTTAACCTCCCCCAAATGCTAAGAATCAGAGCAGCCATAAGAAGATAAACAGCTGTCTTTCACGAAGGGGATACACATTTCCGGTGGTGTTCGTGGACAGGCTGGGATGTCACAGGGGAGGAGGATCCAAGGAGAGCAGGTGGTCCCTGAGGGATGCAAGGCCCTCCTCAGCATCTCAGCACTGCCTCAGAGGCACGCAGGAGGTGAGGGAGGGGGCCAGACGGATGGAACACAGGGGCTCTTTCCCACTTCAGCCAGAGCAAATCGACGTTTATTTATTTGTATATAACTGGGCTTCCGCCTAGTATTTTGTTTGAAGTGTTCTTGTGTGAAAAAATAAACGTTAAAAGCCATCAGATTAGGTTTGTTTTTTTTTTATTTTTTTTTTAACCTTTATTTATTTTTGAGACAGAGAAAGACAGAGCATGAACAGGGGAGGGTCAGAGAGAGGGAGACACAGAATCTGAAACAGGCTCCAGGCTCTGAGCTGTCAGCACAGAGCCCGACGCGGGGCTCAAACTCACGGACCGCAAGATCATGACCTGAGCCGAAGTCGGACGCTCAACCGACTGAGCCACCCAGGCGCCCCAGATTAGGTTTTTTTAATGTTTATTTTTGAGAAAGAGAGTGCGCTGGGTCGGGGGGCGGGGGGTGGTAGGGCAGAGAAAAGGGGACAGAGGATCCAAAGCGAACTCTGTGCTGACAGCAGTGAGCCTGACGCGGGGCTGGAACTCACCAACAGTGAGATCATGACCTGAGCTGAAGTCGGACACTCAACTGACTGAGCTACCCAGGCACCCTTTGACTAGGTGGCTCTTAGGTTCCTTTCAAGCCAGGGGGCCTCATTTTTAACGAACTGATTTGAGCATAGCTATTTTTAAAATAAACTCTTTAAAGTTTAGAATAGTTTTACATGTACAGAAAAGTTGTAAAGATAGTACACGAAGTTCTTACATATTCCATACCCATTTCCCCCTATGAACCTTGTACATCCATATGGTATATCTGTCACAATTAGTGAGCCAGCATTAACACATTACTATTAACTTAAATCCATCCTTCATTCAGGTTTCTTTAATTTTTATCTAATATCCTTTTCCCACTACAGGCTCCCATCCAGGGTTACCACATTATATTTATTCATTATGTCTCCTTCCTTATTTTTGATGATCTTGATAGTAAGAGTATTGGTCAGGTTATCTTACAGACTATCCCTCATTTAAGATCTTTTTCTGATGTTTTTCTCGTGATTAGACTGGGTTATGGTCGTGATTAGTTATGGGTCTTAAGGAGGAAGGCCACAGAGGAAGTGCCATTTCATCAACATCACTTATCCCTCTTGATGTTGACCCCAATCATCTGGTGGAGGTAATGTTTGCCAGGTTTCTCCATTGTAAAGTTACAATTTTTCCCCCTTCCATACTAACCACAGTTTTTGGTCTTGCTTTTGTTTCATGCACAATCTGCATTTCTGATACTGGTTCTTTCCAAGAAAAAATGTTACACGTTGTGACGGTTAATCTCAATGTGCCAACTTGACTGAGCTAAGTGTTGCCCAGATAGCTGGTCAGGTATTACTTCTGGGTGTCTGTGAGTCTGCCTCGGGAAGTCAGCATTTCAACCAGGAGACTAAGTAAAAATCACCCTCTCCAACGTGGGTGGGCATCTTCCAATCCATTGACAGCCCGAACAGAACAAAAAGTCACAATAAGGGGGAGTGTGCTGTCTGCCTGAACTGGGTCACCCCAGTTGCCCTTGGACTTCAAGGGCACTTGGACACTGGCACACCTGCTTCTCAGGCCTTTGACCTCGAACTGGGACTCATCCCATCGATCCCCCTGGTTTTCACCTTCAGACTAGGACTTCATTACACCACAGGCTTTCCTGGTTCTCCAGCTTATAGGTGGCAGAACCGTCTGTAAACCAGGCCGCAGGCCTTTCTTCCTCTGTCAAATGATCATAGGCAACTCCCTGAGGTTCTAGCCACAGGCTAGGAGAGAAAAGACAGGAATGGGGACCGGGGGCATTCGGGTCACTTCTTCACGTAACTCACTTGTGCCTTAGGAGCCGCTCGGGCCTGATCACATCTACACCCCCACTTCCATCCGCTGATGGGAGCGCTGCTGTGCACATCCGATTTTAAAGGCTCGGTGGGTCAGAGGACACCCAGTTCATGCTGGGCAGCTCAGGCCTCGTGGCATCTCGGTGGCCCACGGCAAAGTGTTTAGTTCCTACTAAGACCCAAGAGCTGTTTCTCAAAAGGGGGACAGTTACCCGCAGAGGATGGGAGGGCCTTGCTCCAAACTCCCAGCCGGCCCGTGCTGCAAATGACCCACAGGCGCCTGCCAAAGGCTCCAAACAGCATCCCCAGTGACGCTTTAAGTGCCGTTGGAGCTGCTGGACCGCACAGCCCGAGAAGCAGAGTGGCTTGAGCGGCCGCCCAGAACTGCTACAGAGCCTTCCTTTTGTTCTGGGCCCCACTCAAAACCAGCAGCTTTTCAGGTCACTCGGTAAATGGGCCAGAGGAGCACACCCAAATGAGGAACGTCTACGAATCCAAAGAATTCTCTCTTGTAGGAGGAGCCTGACGCCAACAACCGACCCTCCACCTTAGAAGAGAGATCTCAACGTGGCCGGTCCTGGTAATACTGTCTGTCTTAACTCACTTAGGCGCTCTAACAAAAATCCCAGAGACTGGGTGGCTTAGAAACAACAGAGATTTAGTTTTCACAGTTGCGGAGGCTTGGGAAGTCCAAGATGAAGGCACCTGCAGATTCAGCGTCTAGTGAGAACCCACTTCCTGGTTCACAGATGGATGGCTGTCTTCTCCCTGTGTCCTCACAACATTGGAAAGAGTAAGGAAGCTCTCTGGGGTCTTTTTGTTAAATAAAGGCCCTAATTCCACTCATGAGGGCTCTCTTCTGCCAGAGATCCCACCTCCAAACACCGTAATCCTGGGGATTCGGTTTCAACATACGAATTTTGGGAGGACACAAACACTCTGTCTATGGCACCGGGTCATACAGGGTACTTTGGGGACAGGAGCAGGCTGATGCTTGTCTTTAGGTACATTCGGGCCAGAAAGCAAAACTCTAAGACCTCTGGGGACGCCAGTGCCTAACTCTGAGATGTCAAGGAATCTATTACATCCCTTGTTTTGTGGGATATGGGATTGTAAGTGGAAGGCAGAAAGCGGACCGGGAGGTTTGTCCTTTCAGAAGCCTTCAAACCCTGCTCACCGTAGCACAAGAGCCCACACCTCCTGGAATCTTTCATTTGCTACACAAAGAATGTTAACTCAGTGATTTGGGGGGAGTTTCTGTTCCTCCCTTCCTTCTAAATGCAGTCAGTCTGTGCTGATAAACACTAGGCCTCCTGTATGTGTGTGTAGGCCTGTGTGTCAGAAAACACTGCCTTTCTGGAGCGTGTGACAATCCACTGTGAGCCGTAACTCCCCAAGAAGGCTGTGCCAAATTAGTCCTTTTCTGAAAAATCTTTTCCTGGGGATACTTCGCATCCAGAGCCATTACTCATAAAACCAGATGATGCTTCTTAAAATGCCAGCCTCTTGGAATTCAACAGCTTTCCCTACCCAGACTGAGGTGATGTGTCATTTGTCTTGGGAGGCTCAGAGATGGCCTCTGGCCATTTCGACCATTCTTGCCCCACCTGCCTCCCGAGAGGAACCCAAACACAAAACACCTCTCCCAAAAAGCCCGTCAAGCATTAAACAAATGGTTACAATCTTGGTCCAACAGGAACTCAACGGTGCGTGGTGCACTCATTCAATGTACACGTAAGAGACTAGGGGGTCCTTCCTATCTCCTTCACGCAAACCCAAGACGGGCTGATGTTACCACCCTCTTATTACGGTTCAGCCCAGAGGTGGGTAAAAAACCTGCTAAACGTCTCCCAGCCAGTGAAAGGGGTTTGTCTGGTGAGCATGCTCCGGCTGGCTGCTGCTACCTTCCCATCCACTAAGGCCAGCAGAAATCGGGCAGCTTTCTATTTTTTAAAACAGAAGTACGGGGGCGCCTGGGTGGCTCAGTCGGTTAAGCGTCCGACTTCAGCTCAGGTCATGATCCCACGGTCCATGAGTTCGAGCCCCATGTCGGGCTCTGTGCTGACAGCTCAGAGCCTGGAGCCTGTTTCAGATTCTGTGTCTCCCTCTCTCTCTGCCCCTCCCCAGCTCATGCTCTGTCTCTCTCTGTCTCAAAAATAAATAAATGTTAAAAAAAAAAAAATTTAAAACAGAAGTACGTTGTGAGTCACATTAAAAGTACAATTCTAGGGGCGCCTGGGTGGCGCAGTCGGTTAAGCGTCCGACTTCAGCCAGGTCACGATCTCGCGGTCCGTGAGTTCGAGCCCCGCGTCGGGCTCTGGGCTGATGGCTCGGAGCCTGGAGCCTGTTTCCGATTCTGTGTCTCCCTCTCTCTCTGCCCCTCCCCCGTTCATGCTCTGTCTCTCTCTGTCCCAAAAATAAATTAAAAACGTTGAAAAAAAAATTAAAAAAAAAAAAATTTAAAAAAAAAAGTACAATTCTAAGAATCTGGAATTGGAAGAAACTGAGTGCCTTGAAAACACAAAGAGAGGGATTCCATTTGGGATACGAGGCCCCTGGATTCCAACCAGGGATCTCTGGTGTTGATGTTGGAAGTCACCCCTACAAACAAATCTGAAACTCTTTAGGAATAACGGAGAAGCTGTGATAGAACGAAGCCAGGTAGGGAAGGGAAAAGACATACACCAAAACTAATTTCAGCCTCCTAACAACCCTATGAAGTTGGTATTAGGATCTCACGTAACATACGGGAAAACGTGGACATAGAGAGGTTTAATAACCTGCTCAAGGTCAACAGCTAAGTCAAAGACTAGAATTCCAACTCAGATCTGTCAAATTTCAAAGCCTACATAATTTTCTGATATTCCAGGATGCCTTCTGACAGAGTCAGATAAAGACACTGAGACAGCATGTTCCCAGACCTACTCCAGCCACTTGACAAAGCCTAACAGTGAAGACCAGGAAGGAACCAGAAAACGCAGATGCTGGAAGAGGTGTATGGTCCCTGAATATATATATTCAATATATGAATATGAATGTGAGTATGAATATGTATGTGTATATATACATGTATATACACATATACATATATGTATACACATATATACATATATATATACACATATACACATACACACACACACACACATATATATATATATATATATATATATATATATATATACACACACATCCATACAGTGATACAGCCAAAGACCTATGATCTCTACCATCCATGATGCCAAGTAAGGGGTTTTATGGTTAAAGATGAACTTAAGTTCACCTGAGCAGGGCTTAAATTAAATCTGAATCTATACAGATGAAGATGCCATGACCCTTGCCTTGAAGAAGCTTGCAATCTAAGGAGGGGAAGGGAGGTGTAATCAACCATCCGACCACACTACCAGGCAGAATGTGGGGACAGCAGGATACGTGATTCACTCAGGCTTGGGAGGCCAGGGAGGCTAGGGAGGGCCTTCAGGTTAGTAGCACTGAATCTGGGTCCTGGAGCATAAATATTCTCATGAGCAGTGGAGACAGGAAGGCTCTTCCAGGATAAAAGGAAAAGAAAGAACAAAGGCATGAAGGAATGAGTAGAAGCCAAGAAAAGGGTGAACCAGGCTAAAGAATTTCAACTAAAAATTTCAAGGCAACTAGAGCACCTGGGTGGCCCAGTCAGTTAAGCGTCCAACTCTTGATTTTGGCTGAGGTCATGATCTCATGGTTCAGGAGTTTGAGCCCCACATCGGGCTCTGTACTGACAGCATGGAGCCTGCTTGGGATTCTCTCTTCCCCGCTCTCTCTCTCTGCCCCTCCCCTACTCACTCCTACACTCTTTCTCTCTCTCAAAATAAATAAATAAATACTTTTTTTTTTTTTTTAATTTCTAGGCAACAGAAAACCGAGAAAGGTGTGCGCGGGGTGGGTTGAGTGGCCCAGGCAGATCTGCTCAAGAGCAGTGGGATCAGTGACAAGGAGGCAAATGTAGTGAGCAAAGTAAAGTAACTGAGAACTTGAACTACAGCCGTGACTGGGTGAGAATCACTGCAGAAATGACATGGTCAGAATTTGGTCACTGACTGGACCGGGGGAAGGAAGGTAAAGATGAAGCGAACTCGGGTTTGTTGGGTCTGCATAAGTAGCACAGAGAGAATATAAACTGAGCTAAGGATCACAGCAAGCGAAGAAGCTTTTGGAGAACGAAGAAAGACAAGATAGTAATTGCAGGTCAGACACACTGAATGTGAGGTGCCATGAAGTCAATCATGCGACAATATTCACTGGCTGGAAACACAAGTCAACGAAACGGTCTGCAAATTATGACCCGAACAGCATGTTCTTATAAATAAGGTTTTATTGGGACACAGCCACCGTCTGTTAAGTTTACGGTCTATGGCTGCTTTCACTTTCTGTCTAGGGCAGAGTTGAAGACTTGGAACAGAGACCACATTGCCTGAAAGCCTGAAATATTTACTACCAAGCCCTTTAAGAAAAAGTTTGCTGACCCCTGATCTACAGTTCAAAAACAGATGTCAGAAATGTTTCTCTGGGGAATAGATAGCTGAGAAGAAAGCTAAGAAAGAAACACTGGAGGAATATTATAATCTAGTCTCCATTCAACTAGTATTTGTTGAACACTCCCTACACATCAAGCACTGGGACACTGGGTCCAATGGTGGGAATAACACAGTAAACAAGACAGACAAGGTCCCCACCCTCATGAGCTTTACAGAAGATGGAAGCAATAGGAAGAAACAATCAGATAACAATCAGTTCCTAGCAACACCAATACTATGAGGATGAGAAAGCAAAGAGAAGTGAGTGGGGACATCGGAGGAAATCCTGGGCAGGAGTGCTGAGCTAGGCCAACAGAAAACCAAGAAAGTACCCCAGTACAGAAACCAAAAATGAAGTACCCCAGTACCGAAACCAAGAGATAAACACGACCGGGAATGTCCAATGCTGTGAAGTAAGGTGAGGTCCAGCAAGGAGCCATTGGCATTTGGGAGTCAGAGACTTTGGAGATAATTTTTGGCACAAGGGTGGAAAACAAACCAGTTTGCAGGCATTAAGAAATCAGGCGGCAGTGAAAAACTTGGGGAAATGGGTGTACACTGATTTTTATAGAAAATCAGAACAAGAGGAGAACAGCCAAGATACGGCAGATCAGAGGGCTATTAAGGTTGAGAGAGTGATTTCTTTTTTTAACATCAAGAAGATGTAAGTATACTTTGAAGAGGAAAGAACCACTAGACAGCAAGAGATGGAAAAGTTGGGGCGCCTGGGTGGTTCAGTTGGTTAAGCGTCTGACTTCAGCTCAGGTCATGATCTCACGGTTCATGGGTTCAAGCCCCGTGCCAGGCTCTGTGCTGACAGCTCAGGGCCTGGAGCCTGCTTTGGATTCTGTGTCTCCCTCTCTCTCTGCCTCCCCCTGCCCACCAGCTCTCTCTCGAAAATAAATAAACATTAAAAAGAGAGAGAGAGAGGGAAAAGTTAGGAGAGAGGAAATAATTCATTACCCAGAGCGCATGTAGAGAATTTATTAGAAAAGTAGCCAGCTGGGGCACCTGGGGTGGCTCAATCAGTTAAGCATCCAACTCTCGATTTCAGCTCAAGTCATGATCACAGGTCATGATCTCATGGTTTGTGAGATCAAGCCCCATGTCAGGATCTGTGTTGACAGTGGGGAGCCTCATTGGGATTCTCTGTCTCCTTCTCTCTCTGCTTCTCCTCCTCTCATGCATGTGCGTGCACTCGCTCGCTCTCTCTCTCTCATGACAAATAAATAAACCTAAAATAGCTAGCATTTATTGGGTACTTAGCAGGAGCCAAACCTAAACTGGGAGAGACAGACATCTGCACAGATAGATAGAGGCAAGGAATCTTTCATTCTCAGACCAGCCCTGAATAGTTAATATCACCTATCTTTCACAAATAAGGAAACTAGAACTTGGAAGTTTAGTAACTTGTCCAAGTCCCACATTTAGTAAGTAGCAGGGCTGGGATTTCAAACTACTATTATTTAGTTCCAGAGCCCGTGTATTTTCCACTTCATCAAGATGTCACAACTTGGAAGTGAGGTTCCTCCCTGCTGAAGAGGGCAACAAACAGAACGGGTGAAAAAGAGAGATTCTGAAGTAGAAAACATTAAGTGCAAATCCAGGCGAGCCGGAGTGCCCAAGTATTCTCAGAAAACAATCTTCGCTTACCTCCAGTTACCCATTCAACTCTGGCCCAGTGCTGGATGTTTTCCATCTACCACATCTCCTCTCTAGGTCTCTCTCTCCTCCTAAGGCTGACCCTTACTGTCTCACTTGCCCTCTCGCTTCTGGTTGGGACCTGCTGAGGGAGACAACGGCTGAGGATGGGAGGGCAAAAGGAGAATGGGGACATAGAATTGAGGCCAAATGTCTCCTTGCCACATCACCACGGATGGACTATCCCCTCGTACCAAAGGCCACAGCTCCGGTCAGGCAGCCCTCTCCTACAGCTGCTGCCAACATGCTTTTCGGGTTTCCCCCAGCTCACCCACACCTCCATTACACTCTCCCCTATCACCCCGCCTGTGTCCCGCCAAGCCCCGACAAGCTACATGTTCCATATGGTCCCGGATGCTTTTTCACAATGCATAATATGGTCATTGCCACACGCATGCATCTCCCCATGACCTTACATATCACATGCACGTATGTACATCGACCAACTGCAAGGTCTTCAGAATGAAAAAAAATCGAGGCATTTTTCACAACAGGAGAAAGTTCTAAGCTGAACCTTGAAGTTCAGTATCAGTTTAAACCTCAAACCCAAAATAATAAGAGTCAACGACGCTTAATCATGACCTCAGCGTCCTCAACTCTTCTAAAAATCCCCCAGAGGCACAAATCCTGGATTTGACTGACCCCGGCTCAGAAGTGGAGAGAAATGCACCACATCTGAAGCTACGATCAGGTTCAAGTTCAAAGCTCTTTCCAGTTCTGGTCTTGAAAGAGAAGCCAGCCTAGCTTTCTGTTCTGATTCACACTCTGCGATAAAAACTTAATTTAAACTATTAATTTGCCTTTCAAAAGGGTAATGAAAATGCCCTCAGAATTGCTGCTTCCTTGTCTTCTCTCCCCCATCCCTGTCCCCCTCACCCCCACAAAAACACCCTAAGTTTTTTGGGTTTGGGTTTTTTTTTTTTTTAATCGATGTCATTTCATTTCTTCTGGGAAGGTGAAACCACCTAAGTTTCAGTTTTAATGCCTAGTTTCTTTCTCGGGCTGTGAGCTAGCACTGTTAGGTGTGGGGGCAGAGGTCTCCTCTGCCCTGGGGACAGCACTGTCCACGGTGTGGGTAGAGTGCTGACTCCTGACACTAATATCTACCCTGCCCAAGGTCTCCATCCCAGCTTGAGCCTTCAAGTCAGGCACCACCTCACCCTTTCTACCTGGGCCCCTGCTTGTTTAGTTTGTAAGGTAACGGGGGTTAAAATAAATCCATAGTTGGCAATCTTCTCAACCATGGGGATTGCTTTTCATCTTTAAAGAAAAGTGTAGTCCCAAGAGACGGCGGCGATGTTTATAGACCAAAGGGAGTCTGTACACATGGGTTCTCGGAGTCTTTGCAGTAACTCCGCGCCCCCCTGGGAACCTTTACTATATGTTTGATACATGGCAGCTACATGTTAGCCCCTGTGGATTCTTGATATCCCTTCCAGTTCCAGAATGTTGGTTGTTTTGTGAATGCCTGAGACCTGGTATTCAGATAAAGACCTCACATGTGAGAATCTCACATCTTCCTGCCCTGGACTTCGTCCAGACCACTCTAAGGAATGGCCCAGTGGCACCTGGGTGGCTCAGTTGGTGAAGAGTCTGACTTCAGCTCAGGTCACGATCTCCCGGGGCTCTGTGCTGACAGCTGGGAGCCTGGAGCCTGCTTCAGATTCTGTGTCTCCCTCTCTTTCTACCGATCCCTCTCTCAAAAATAAATTAAAAACATTAGGAAAAAAAAAAGGGAATAGCCAAACTCTTAGGGATGTAAATCCCCATCTAGAGCCAAGACCTAAAGTACTTAAGAATCAGAGGTCAGGTTTGCCTCCGTTGAACCTCAGATCTAACCAAAGCTCAGACGTGAATCCCAAGGCAGTCCGAGATTTTAGAGGGGAGCACTGTAGACGCTCTCTAGGTAAGGATTATCTGTTGTCAAGGAAGAAGCCCAATGACAGGCCACAGTTTACACAGCCACCCCCAGACTTGCCCTAGATGTCTGGGAGGTCAGTGGATACTAAGAATCTACCTAAATGGCTCCCATTCAGCATCTCCAAACAAAACAAAACAAAACAAAACAAAACAAAACAAAACAAAACAAAACAAAAACACAATACTGGGGCTTGATCTCACGACTACAAGATCTTGACCTGAGCCGAAATCAAAGGGTCAGACACTTAACCGCTTAACCTACTGAGCCACCCAGGTGCCCCTGGGACTAGATTCTTAGTCACAGTTCAAGGTACTATCGATCCAGGCGTCCCAAAGCCCAAAATGTCCTTTAGGATTTTCAGAAAAGCTTTGCCCACCATAAAGAAAGACACCTGGGTCAGTTGGCTTCCGTGTTAAGTGCAGCACCATCCAGAGGCACAGGGATGGCTGTGGTCACCTCCAGAAGCCCTTGCATGTCTGTCCACGAACATGAGCACGATGGTGGCGGTCTGGAACCCAACTCCTCCCACCAGGACTTGCCTCATGACACATACGAAACACACCAGATGAGTTTCTCGGAAGCTGCCAGACAACCACCCAGCAGCAGCCTCCTCACTGAGCTACAACTCTCAGGGCCATTGTCACCACCATCTGTGTCGTCCTAAGACACAGACTCTGGGGCTCCCAAAGCACCTTACAAAAAACAAAAAAAAACCGCACACATCCAAGAGCTGCCCAGGGAAGGGTTCAGGAGGGAGTGGGGAGAGGGAGACACTCCCAGAACCCCACAGAAATGAGCAAAGCTTCATCATCTCACCCCTGTTCCAAAGTCCCCTACCTCTGGCCAGGAGTTTCCATGGAAACCTCATAAGTTCTATCTATAGGAAGGGAAAAAAATGTTAAAGCAGCATCCTGAGGTATGTATGAATTAGCTCCAAGGCAGGCAGGCAGGCAGGCAGGCAGAGAAGGAGGGAGTGGGGCTCATGTGGGAAGAAACAGAACTGATCATTACCTTGATACACAAAAAAAAGGCCCTGTGAAACCCCAGCTGCTTTCAGCCACAGAACCAGGAGGCAGGTGCGGTGGACAGGTAGGTATGAAGCACTGTGGGCAGGGCATTTGCATGAGGAAGGAGCTATAAGGAGAAGGGGAGACCTTGAGTCATCGTGAAAGGATTTCAGGCCAAAGGCTCTCTCACCTCAGGCCACCTGCCAAGAGTCAATCAATCTACCGCCCATACTTCTGTGTCACCTCAAAAATCAATTCGGACAATAATAAAGTCTTTGTGGAGAGGTCTCATACATCTCTGTCTTATCAAACTGCAATGCTTTGGGTCCCCTGTAAGGAATGACTCTGCTAAACTCTTTTTCTCCGAATCTTGATTTCAGGATGAAGTTTGAATGAGGAGGGAATTTCTGAGTCTTAAATGTCATGCAATTTGCGTTGTAAAAATAGACCATGAGGATCAAAGAACTAAATGTAAGAGCTAAAGCTACAAAGCTCTCAGAAGAAAACACAGGCATAAATCTTTGTGCCCTTGGATTAAGCAATGGTTTCTTAGATATGACACCGAAAGCACAAGCTATAAAAGACATATAAAGTGGACATCAACCAACTGAAGACTTTTGTGCTGCCCTCGGGAAGAGGGAAGTTCCAAAGAACTGGAGGAAATTTTTATAAATTGTATGTCTGATAAGGGACTTGTAGCTAGAATATATAAAGAGCTTCTACAGCTCAATAATATAGAGGCCGTTTTTAGGGAACAGACTTGAGCAATGGAAACTTGATCAAGGCAAGAGGGCCCATAGTGATGCCAACCCCCGGCTGAATACAAACAGGGCCATCACACAGCCCACCTCAAAACACCCGTAGGCTCCAAGTAACCAACTAAAAAGGGGGAAATTTCCCAAAGAAGGGGAAATTCCAAATGTCCCCATACCTCCTCACCTTCTCCCTTTAAATACAGCCCCGACCCACTGCCTCATTGCAGCCAGTCTCTGCTTCGCTGTCCTGCCTGCGCTCCCTTACAGCATATTCAAGAAATTTCTATCTCCTTTGTTCCGCCTCAGGTGAATCCCTTCACTGCCCACTCCACCGGCTTCCACCCAGTCCGGATGCCCCACATTTGGGGATCCCCATCCAAGGGGATAAAATAGCAAATGATAAAATAGCAAAAGAAATGGGAGAAGGATCTGAACAGGCATTTCTCCAAAAAAGATGTACCAACGGATAAGTACATTTAAAGACGCTTGACGTCATTACCAATCAGAGAAATACGAATCAACATCACAATGAGATAACTACTTCACGCCCACTAGGATGGTTATAGTCAAAATGATGCAAAGTATTAGGAAGGATGTGGAGAACTGGAACACTTCTACATTGCTGGTGGGAATACAAAATGGCGTAGCCATTCTAGAAAAGTCTGGCATTTCCTCACAGGGTTTGACACAGTAACCATATGATCCAGCAATTCCATTTCCAGGTATACACCCAAGGGAAATGAAAACATGGATCCACGCAGAAACCTGCATTCATAGCCACATGATTCCTATCAGCCAGAACGCAGAAACAAAACTAAAAGTCCATCAACTGATGAGTACATTAACGAAATGTGGTATAAACACACGACGGAATATTATTCAGCCACCCGTGAACCTTGAAAGCACCAGGAAAGTGAAAGAAAGAAGCCAGTTACAAAAGATTACATACTGTGTGATTCCATTTATAGGAAAGGCACAGAATAAGCAAATCCACGGAGCCAGAAAGTAAACTAGCAGTTGTCTATGGCTGGGAAGGTTGGGGGGGTGGGGAGTAGGAAATGTCTACTTGGATACAGGGCTTCTTTTTGGCATAATAAAATGTTCTAAAATGGAGTGAGGTGAATATATTCAAAACCGCCAGATTCTATATTTTAAATGGGTTAATTGTATGATCTATGCATTATAACTCAGTGAAGTTGTTAGTAAGAAAGGGGCCATGAAAGCCCGTAACATATCGATCCTGCGTTTACAATTTTGATACTTTGATCACCGCGGATTTTTTCACATTGCAATTATTTCAAAAATCATACAGCATTAATATATTATTTACCTTGATTACGGAGTTTTGGGCCGCCTCCTTGGATTTTGTGCCCGGGGCAAGCGTTTCACTGCTAACAAAAACATCCTCATTTAAAGAGCCTTCCCTGATCCCCAGAGGGCTCTGATGGAGGCCCTCCCACATTCCTCAGTTTCCTCCTCTCTGGGACCTGAGTTGTCAATTGCACACTTTACCATTACCTCCCCTAATGCAGTTCAGCTGCTCCTTCACACACACACTTCCTCCCACTGGCTTCACGTGTGTGTGTAATTATGAAAAATAAAAAAGATCATGTCAAACTGAAAGTGGGCAAATATCCCAACTTTTAAAAAATGGGAAGAAAGCAGATTCTACAAATGATAGACCAGTGAGTGGGAAATGGATCTCTAGCAGAATCACAAAACTGTATTATTTCACAAGATGATTTCATGAACATTCAGGAAGCAAAGTGGTTACCAACAGCAGCCGGCAAAGTTCCTCTAAAACCAAGGAATGTCAAAGGACATTCACAGCCTTTGTGGATACAGTCATTAGGCTAGAATAAAAGATAAGAGAATTGCTAAACACAGTGAATATCTTGATTGTAGCAATGCATCCAGCAGTATCTTTATATTATTGTGAACAGGATAAAGAGATGTAGGGAAATGATTGTCTATTAGGGAAAATTGTAGCATCTGATTGCCAGTACACAACTTTAGTTTGCTATAAGCTCAATATATGTCAACAGAGTAAAGCAGCTATAAAAAAAAAAAAAAATCTATCATGGATTTTGGGCTACATCCAAATTCAAATGTCTGAAAAGAGGGCTGGTCTACTTTTCAACGGACTTCCCAGGAGTACTGTGCTCAGTTCTGGGGGTTCCACTTTCCAGGGGACACTAACCAACTGAAGTACTTAAGGAAGAGAACAGTGGCTGGAATAGAGAATCAAAAGATTACAAAAGATTATGAAAAAGTCGGGTATTTAGTATACAGTAGTAAAGCCATAAGGGAAACCTGATAACCATTTTAAATATTTGAAGGACCGAAAAGAAAGAAAGAAAGAAAGAAAGAAAGAAAGAAAGAAAGAAAGAAAGAAAGAAAGAAAGAAAGAAAAACTTAATCAACTTAATGTAACCCAAAAAGGCAGAATTAAAGCCAGACAATAGAAGTTATTACCAAACAAACAAACAAACAAAAAGTCAGCTCAACAAAAGGAAGGGACCCTCCCGCACTCTCCCACAGTCAAAGAGGCTGCCTTGTGTTAACTAATCAGATGAGGTTGGAGCTCATGGCTTATTGGGTCCCTTCCAAATCGTCCATTCATAGTCCCTACTATGAATCTGAGTTTCTTCTCTTTTCTCCCACCTAGTCCTTTTTGATATCCTTTCTGCTGTGGTATTTGGAAGAGGTCCTTAACATTCAACCATCAGCTTTTAACGACAACCCATTGTTTTTACCTCATTCCATCCCCCCCAACCCTCCTTCCTCCTGCCCTCCTTCCTTGCCGCCATCTTCCCTTATTCTTCTACAGGCTGACACAGCACAAGGCTTTATGTTCTTTCCACAAACTCCACTGCAACTGGGTTATATGAAAGAGTAGTAGGAAAAAACAAAAGAAGAGAATAATAGGAAAGAAGACGGAACTCAGGCAGCACGTTGAGTCTGTTACACCCTGAGGTTAAACCTGCATTGCTTGCTTCCTCTGGGACACATGCAGATGTTCACCGAACTGACTGAACTCGGTTCACACGAATTAGCCTCAGAAGTGTCTACATACGCTGTTACCTTGCTGCCTAACATTCAGTGCTCGTACCACACGCAGGGACTGTTTTCCTTGCTCTACGCATCAGTTCCAAAGGCCAGACCATGACAGCTTGGTCTCTGCTGTATCCCCACAGAGGCACTCAAGAGACAGTAATTAATGAACGGTAATTACATGAATAAAGAGTTTCTCTTATCCTTCCCGTATACATTCCAGACTGACTTAAGATTCTGATACAAGTCCTCCTTGAGAGCAAGCATTAGACAATGCACAGAACTTGAGAGCTAGTACGTAGGGATGTCAGAAAGCACCTAGCCCAACCCCTCCATCTGGTAGATGAGTAAACTGAGGTCCAGAGTAATGAAACACTCAGTTAGGAATCAACAGAGCGGAGAATCAAAACCAGTTCTTCCAGTTTCTGGGAAACAGAATATCCTATGAATAAACAACAACAACAACAAAAAACCCCACAGGTTTTGGAGTCAAACGAAACTGGGTTCCAATGCCAAGTCTTCCTCTTACTAACTGCATGATCTTGGGCAGGTTAATCAGTGTCTCCGAGCCTTAACGTCTTCAGAAGTAAGCAGGAAAGAGAATGCCTTCAACCACATCACTAGCACACAGGATATGCTCACTAAGTGGTAGCATTTGGTATCTATTGCCAAGACCAGTGCTCTGTCCACTACAACACATGGGTCCTTGGCTTTGTGCCTGTAGGAAAAGAAATATATCCATGCTAAGCGGGGAAAAGAGTGTAATAGCCAAACACTGAGTGCCCGCCATGTGCTAAGCAGCTTTCCATACTCAGTCTAAAACACAGACGAGCCACATACAAAGTGACAGAACTGCCATTCACACCCATGCCCCCTCTCTGCTGAGAGGTCATGACCACGGAAGGTGGTCCTTGAATATTTTTCGGGAGTCTTTTCTTTGGAGATCTATAAACTTTCTCCAGTTCCTACTTTTGGGCCTTTCATATGGAGAATGACAGAGAGCCCCTGGCACTTCTAAGTGTCTATTATCTCCCAGCTATTCTGGATGGTACTTGAGGGCAGAGGGCAGGGGAGCATGTTCAGTTCACAGATTTGTCATTGCGGGAGCTTCATAAAAGCCAGGAACCGATAAACAAGGCATGATGATGATTCACCCCTTTCCTTACAGCTTGCCTCCTTGCCTCCTTATCTTCTGCCTTAGATGCTCACCAGACCTGGCTCCAGCTTCCTTGGCAACACAGTCCTCTCCTCTATCTCTCTCTCTCTCTTTTTTTTAAAGTTTATTTATTTATTGGGGTGCCTGCATGGCTCAGTCGTTTAAGCGGCTGACTTCAGCTCAGGTCATGATCTCATGATTCATGAGTTCGAGCCCCACATCGGGCTCTGTGCTGACAGCTCAGAGCCTGGAGCCTGCTTTGGATTCTGTGTGTGTGTGTGTGTGTGTGTGTGTGTGTGTGTGTGTGTGTGTGTCTTGAGAGAGAATCTCAAACAGGCTGTGCGCTGAAGGCAGGGCTCAATGCACGAACCAGGAGATCCCAACCTGAGCGGAAATCAAGAGTCGGATGCTTAACTGACTAAGCCACCCAGGCGCCCTTTCTTCCCCTCTTTCTTGATGGCATTACTTTTGAGATGCCACACGTTGAAGAGTCCTTGACTCAGTTCCTCCAGAGGAAACTTCCCTTTTTTCTGTGTCCAGCACACGCGCTGCCCTCTTAGTCCAATATTTCGTGTACCCAGAACATCTCATCAGACTGGAGGTTGATCACTCCATAGCATGAGTGAGATAAATTCTGGAATTAATTTAGCTGCCAATGTTTTGAGGCATTTATCTTTGGATTTTTATAACAGCTATCATCCCAGTGCGAGGTGTACAGACAAGCCAGGGGAGGTGCTTCCGAGGATAAATAAGCCTAAAGGAAATGAGTGCAATAATCTTGTCTTATTGGACCTATTTATTTGGCTGTCAGAGGAATTCAGGAGCTGGAAAAGAATGGTTGAAGGGAGGGAGGGTTTGTCTGTCGAAGCAGACACTTGCGTTCTTTTAGAGCAGTTCTTGGGAATAATTCAAGAAGGTAGGAATGGATGAGGGGGAAAAGGAGGATTCTAACATAGCTGGAACTTCATGTAAATTCTGTGAGTTTAAGACTTGCAGAACTGAACTAGAAGAATCGTGAACTACAACAATTCCACACACATTCCTTCCGTTAACTAGCAGTTACCAAGTTTCCAAAATCCCATGGTCTACACAAAACACAGTGACTACTTGGGGTCACAGACTGAAAAGGAATAGCAACCCAGATGTAACCCCTGCGAGGGGAGAGAATTCAGATTCCAAGGACTTGGTCCAAGTCCCCCCACCTTTCCTTCAACCAAGAAAGTCCCTGTTCTTTGAACAGCCTCCACAAAAGGGCAAGATTGGTACAAAGAGACACAAAAAAGAGAATCGTGCCCACGGTCATACATGGGAGAGACCGTCTTTGCACTCAAGGTGGTTCCCGCCGGGGATGACGGAACCACGGTGATCTTTATCTCACTCCTGCCCACCAAGATACCAATTCTTCTCAAGTCTTCTGATCCCATGCTAAGATGTTTCCTATTGTCTATATCAGGACTCAAAGGCCGCACCATGAAAGTAGCACACTGGAAAAGCTCCACTGCCCCCATCTCCATTCAAATAGGGAACAACAATGGGAATGGGCGGTACATCTTGTTCTTGTGAAGACTGTGCATCAATATTCATTTACTCAGCACATTTTTATGAGCTCTAACTCTGTAAATAAAGCAGGATGGAAAATTGTACACATCCTCTGATTACAAGCATGCAAAAAAGCACGATATCCGTGCTGAAACTCCAAGAGATTATACCCTGGTTATAATAGGGAGGTGGGATCAGAGGTGACCGCCTATTTTTTTCCTACACATTTTTGTAACGCTGCCATATTGCTTTGATAGTTTTTCAAATTAAGAAATAAAGCGGTAAGATGGATACGGCAGAGCTGTTCTCTCTCCTTCCGACTTGCTGGCTAGGGAGGAGGGGCTGGAGACAGAACATACCCCAGCAAGAGTGTGTATGTATCTATGAAGGCACAGGGGGGTTGGGGAGAGTGGGGGCGGCCACAGGCCAAACACCGATTCCTGACACGTGTGTATGAGGCAGACCAGGCAGACAACTCTGCAAAGCACTGCTGAGAGAGGTACGCTGGGAACAACCGACCTTGAGTTTGTAAAGCCCAGTCTGCGGGAGACTCGTGGCCCAGGTGCTTGGATGGACACCCATCTTCCCTCATGCTACTTTAAATTGTTCCGCACAGAGAATAAGCTACTTGAGGAATGACATCGTTCTTCTTCTTCTACCGTCACCTCCTAAACTCCACCCTGGGTGTCCCCCAACAGTAGCTAGCATAATTCAGGCACTGCAATAAATAATGACTGACCGATCGATTTATAACGAGGCATGTAAAGAAGTAAAAGAGAAGTCGATTCCATGGCATCAAACTGCATTTTGTCAATTTTCGCCAACCAACCTGGGGCTGAGCCGGACGTCTACTGGTTTAGCAGGAACAAGGCCCTTATGATCCCCAGGCCACAAATGATGCTAACAGCACCCAAGCCCCAGTGCTCTTCCTCCTCTGGC
This sequence comes from Panthera pardus, assembly GCF_024362965.1. Classification (NCBI taxonomy): domain Eukaryota; kingdom Metazoa; phylum Chordata; class Mammalia; order Carnivora; family Felidae; genus Panthera; species Panthera pardus. Next base: position 94,764,156 of record NW_026526677.1, read on the forward strand.
TTTTTCTCTTCTAAAAGCTACAGCACATGTTGACTGTTTTGCTTTGAATTGGGTACTTTGCCTCCTTCACCGCCTGGCATAGGATTTTTTTTTTTCCCGGAAGGTGGTCCAATTACTGGGAGGCCAGAGACAAATGTGTGTGACAGGCACTATCGGTTGGCTAACACAACACTAATTCAAATGCCTCCTTTCTTTGCCGTTCCTTAAATATTTTGTTCCGGCCTCCTTTGCAGCCAGTGACGGCTCCTCCCGTGTCTGGCCCGTGAGATGCGAAGGAAGACGCACTGGAAACTTCTGGGTGAACCTGCGCTTCCTTGAAAAGGGGCAGACGATGTCGGTACCGCCACATTTCCCCTTCTCTCCACCTTGAACAGGACTGGGATACGTGGGCAGTAACAGCCGCCTCGTGACCACAAAGTAACAGCGTGAGGATCAAAAACAAAACTGGTGAGGACAGTGCAGTGAAACGAGCCTGGGTCCTTGCCTGCACGGTCAGGTGTCCACACCGGTGCCAGACGCCAGCTTTCTCTGGACTCGTTCTTGCATGAAAAATATCATCACGTATTTGTGCAAGCCGCTATTAGTTCAGTTTTCGGCAAACTGAAGCCAAAGACATTTTTAATTGGATCACTCTCCCGAATCAATCATTTGCAACCAGACTAGATCCGCACATAAACAGGATTATGACATTACCCTGCTTGAATTCCTCAACGGCTCTCCACTGTCTTTGGAACAAAGTCTAAGGATCTTAGCATAGTATTTAAGGTCCCTGATACCCTTACCCAAGGCGCCTGCCCAGGCACATCTCCTTCTGGCCGTTTACTTTTTACTCGAGTAACTCCAAAACAACTGCCCTATAAAAACCACACTTTCCTTGGTCCCTGTGCCTGCTTCTGCTTATTCTACCCAGTCTCATTTATCCTTCAAAATATAATTGCTTAAGCATCACCTCCTCCAGGAAACTTTTCTCCACATTCCCAGGCAGGGCTGAGCGCCCCTCTTGTATTACGATGGCACCTGGCCATACATACGTCGGTCTTTGCTCCAATCATGTCAGAGATAAAGCGCCCATTTGCAAATCAGACTTCTTCCCTGAAGAGTGAACATCCCTGACAGCAAGGCCTGTAACTTTACTCCTTTTTGCAACCTTCACACAGCCTCTGGCACAAAGTAGCTGCTCAGTATGCAAATGGTCAAATATAGTGTTTCAATATGCACACACACACACACACACACACACACACACACGTTCCTGGGTGGGTGATTCTTTGTGTCAAATTTTCATTCATTCATTCACTCGTCCATTCATTCATTTACACAAAAGAGAAAAGCTTCAGGAATCCAAAAGTCCTGTGTCACAAAGATGGACAACGAAAGAAAAACAGCCAAATAGAAAACGAAAGAAAAACAGCCAAATAGACAGAAATTTAAGGTGTGGTAAACACGCTCAACCAGAAACCCACCTGTTTGAGAAAAGAGATGGCTTCCACAATATATGCACAATCACTGACACACAGACAGCACCCAGTAGCAGATGGGTTTAAGGATGACACAGACTTATGATTTAAGGATAGAGAACCGAGTGGGGGATATGGAAAGGACATAATAACTGTGCCAACATAACCGTCCAGCTTGTAAAAGTTCTCATCCACTGCTCGTTTCGGCAGCACATATACTAAAAGTTCTACTCATCCAGTTATCATTAGAATGCCATAAAATCCCAGTGGACAGTAAGAGTTCCCTCTGTTACAGCCTTCATTTCCAATTTCTTCAATTTCTTCCTCTGTCTATATCCCAAAGATTCAAATATGGTTTTGCCCACTTTGAGGGAAAAAACAACAACACTTTGATCGATTCTGTGCCCCTGTTGTTATTATCTTTGTTTTCTTTTCCTCGGGCCACTGCACTTGTAAAATGAGCAGTCTATACTATCACGACCATCGGTCTCTCCTTTTACTTATCAATCTCTTGCAATAGGATTACCGTCCCCACCACGCCACTGAAACGTCCTCTCCACCATCACTGACAGAGCATCAAATTTAATCATCACATTCAAAAGCGTCAAATTTCTCCTGGTCCATAATCTCATCTTCTCTTTAACATCCGTGACCCCTTTCCCTCTACGCTTCCTTGATGCTTTCTGTCTGAGCATTGGCGACACGATGTAGGCTAATTCCTCAATACGTCCTTCTTTGACTTTCCTTCTTCCCCTGTTCCCTAAACACGGGCATTCTCCATACAGCTCAATAGATGTCTCTGTCAGAAGAATGCCCACCCGCCAACATGAAGTCCAGGAAAAAAACCGTGAAAGGGAGAGAGGACAGAGATAACGGGTTTGGAACTCAGCATCTGGTGTATTGTTAATGATTTTTAAAATGACTGCTTGCCCAACACCGTCTGAAGCCATGAGGGGATGGGTGGTACCTCATGCCTCATTGCACACCCACCCCTGTAAACATAGCAAAGGACCTTACGTTCAGGGGATGCCTGGTAAATCGTTTCTGGCGGCTTTGTTTCTTGCAACGTGGTTGTCCTGGAAGATTAGGCTTGAAATCAGAGAGAGATTTGAATCCCAGCTTTTTTTTTTTTTTTTTTAATTTTTTTTTTTTTAACGTTTATTTATTTTTGAGACAGAGAGAGACAGAGCATGAACGGGGGAGGGTCAGAGAGAGGGAGACACAGAATCTGAAACAGGCTCCAGGCTCTGAGCTGTCCGCAGATGTGCGGACAGAGCCCGACGCGGGGCTCGAACCCACGGACCGCGAGATCGTGACCTGAGCCGAGGTCGGCCGCTTAACCGACGGAGCCACCCAGGCGCCCCTGAATCCCAGCTCTTAACGCTAGTAAGATAACCTTGAGAGGCCACTGTCTCCTAAGTCTTGGTTTCCTTATCTGTGATAGGAGCACAGTGCCTGGCACATGGTCAAAGTTTCAATAACAGATTGCTGCTGTTGAAGATGATGATTCTTCATACATAGATTTAGACCTGAATCAACGCTATGGCGAAATGAAGATCTGTTATTGAAACCCTGCGATTACTCTGAAGGAAGCTCACTCGTGCAAAGGTACTTTCTTGTCCTAAAAGACCCTGGGGAAGACAGATGCCATCACGCCTCACCTAAGCTATGGCAACCCAGCAACGCAGCCCTAAATTGTGTTTTACTATAGCTCGTTTTTAGGACTGCTTCTTCCACGCCTGTCATCTCACAATCCAAGCACCGAGCACAGAAATGAGAGCCCATGACCTCTACAGTGGGGTGATATGGGAATAAGAGCGGAGGGCCACTGTCTGTTGCTTTGCAATTACTTAACCAAATGGCAGGCAAGTGCACCGGGAGGCTCTTACCAAAATAAAATGTGAGGGTTGTAATGCCTGTAGGGTCAGTGATCTGAAGAATGGCAAGACTGTTTTTAACTTGCCCTTCCCGCATTAGACGTGAGCTAGGCAGCTCTCCAGCTTTTCTTCCAAAGATAGTAAATCTGTGGTAAGAAATCTCTGGACCTTAATGATACCCATGTTTGAGAGATGGCTCCTTGAAACTCTGGACTGTGGTTTCAGTTAAAAGTTCAACAGAGACAGTGGTCTATTATGAGAGGGGAAGGTGGCTATAAGTAGTAGAGTGGTGTTTACGTCACATGACCATTTTCTGTCTCCGAGACTCAACAACAAAATGGCGTACCTGGCAAGATGTGATTCAGTTTGACTGGGGCAGGGGAGAGCCTGACAGACAAAACACAGAGTCACTGAATGATCATTTCAGAACAGACGGAAACAAGAACACAGATAGCACAGGGACGATCCAGAGGACAACAGAGTTTAACATTTTGGAAGCAGTTAACAGCACTGGAGCAGACCAGGGAAACAGTCTTGGCATAGAGAGCACCGACACACTGAAACACCTACCCATCTCACATCTTTCTTTTTTTTTTTTTTTTTTTTAATTTTTTTTTTTTAACGTTTATTTATTTTTGAGACAGAGAGAGACAGAGCATGAACGGGGGAGGGTCAGAGAGAGGGAGACACAGAATCCGAAACAGGCTCCAGGCTCCGAGCTGTCAGCACAGAGCCCGACGCGGGGCTCGAACTCACGGGCCGCGAGATCGTGACCTGAGCGGAAGTCGGCCGCTCAACCGACTGAGCCACCCAGGCGCCCCTCACATCTTTCTTCATGGCTAGCATGTCTGAATGCACACTCAGTAAAGCTATTAACATGGATGACTGCATGGCTGTTAACTGATATTTCTGTCCAGATGGGATTCTCCCTGGGGAAAGCAAAATCAGACCGCAAAGTAATCAGCAAATAGGAAATAATTCTCCACGATGACCGTGAGTTCTGTACCGTTAAACCCTCAGGAATGTCAAGTTCTGGCAAAGAGAGCCTGTATGATTTCTTTGAGGGCTCTACAATATAACTTATTTTACGGCATGTTCCGGGGAGGCAGAGACAGGAAGCCAGGGAACTTTCTCTTATGAGCAGTTTAATTGATTCCCGGTCACTGGTCAAATGATCTTCTCCCACCTATGAAGGTAAGAGATTTACCTCAGAGATTCGCTTCTTTCTAAGCATGGTGTTTACCCTTTTCCAGCAGGCCTTTCCTGTGGAGTGAGAAAAATCCCAGAGTTAGAGGCCCTCCTTAGAACCCCCTTCTGCAGCCTGAGGCATCTAATCCACGAAACTGACCAACAAGGCCCAGGGCAGTGACTTGGGAGGACGTCTGCTTCTTCCAGGAGAGCAAACACTGGCTCAGGTCTCCCCGCCAGGGCAGGTCACACACACTCAGTGCCACAACCTCAGCAGCCCAGAAGCCAGGAGACCAAAGATGGGCAGGGAGGGAACCCTGTGCCCACGTTATAGAAGATTCATCCACACCCTCCAACCTTCCACCTGTAAGATCAAGTAAACTCTCCTGTCGTTCTACGTGGTTCCAATCTCAGCTGTTTAAGAGACCAACACCGTTTTAGAAAGAGTTGGCTCTCAATTATCAACACAAATCTTGGCCTGTTAACAGAGGACGACATAACAATCAGAAGATCGATTTTTATCTGCCAGTCACGCGCACATGAGTTTTAAACATGTCCTGGTAAAACAAAGTTTACCCATTCAAATGGGTAAACTCACCGAGGGAAGGGGGCGATCGATTCAGCGGGCGCAGGATGCAGCCTTCACAAGATAATCTGCATGCCGGGCAGACGGAGGGCCAGAAAACTTGACACGTTGCCCCCACAAGCTGTCACCTAAATGGGACACCGTTATACCTCACCTCAACATATCTGCCTCCAGCAACTGGAGATTAAATTGCTATCGCTAAATTCTGTGGCGAGAAATGGGGGTGCCAGTTCCCAGATCTGCCCCAACCAAATGTATGGGCCTGGATGACCGACTTTTCTCTGGGCTTCACTTTCCTCTTCTGCATAAGGTTATATAAGAGGATTCTAGGCCCCTACGTAGCCAGGAATATATAAAAGTAAGCTACAGAAGGCAACAGGCATCCTAATTGTTAATATTTCTTATCCTGAGTTCACCATAAAGCTAAGTAATGACTGAATCGTCAGAAGGACACGTTGACAGATTATTACCTGGGTAATCGTGTTTGATGTCTACACTGAACTCCTGCGTTTAATGTGCTACTGTCACAGCCTCGGAAGAAAGTGGAACTGGCTGTAAGGAAGGATAGACTGACCTAGAAAGGATGCTTTCAAACGTTGCTTCCATGCTCTGGAACTGAGGTGAACAAACAAACAGGCAGATAAAACACAGCGGAGACACTTTTTCCCTGACTTCTGAAGCCTCTTTGGATGGCACCAGTTGCTCCCAGACCCCTAGGGATTGTGTTCTCTTGGTGTCTGTGTGCAGAAGACAGACAGGCAGTTGCCCCAGACTGCGGATGTTGCCATGATCTAGCCAACAACACCTAGAAACGGGGAGCCCGAGACCGAGTCTGGGGGCGGGTGGAGACAGGATAGACAAAGCACAGAGAAGTCTGACAGAACAAGTCAGAAAGGGTCAGACAGGCAGAGTTCACCACGTGCTAGTGCTGTTCCCTCACTGACAGATCCTTTGTCTCCCGCAGCAGGCCCAGCGTATGCTTCTGGTGACATCGCTGATAGGAAGCGTGCGGCCCAGTGGTGAATCAACCCCTCAGATACGCCAGATTGGATGAAAATGGAAACCACGGTGTTACCTGGCTGGACTGGGGTGCGGGGAATGGCCCAGAAAATTCACTTCGTGAACCTAAAAGTCCGTGAACTGAGAAACGGAACGTGTTCTCTGGAAGGGACAAATTTATTTTAAGCCACTGCAATAAAATAAGACAAAATAATAAAGCCCGTTAAAAAAACAACAACGACAACAACCGTGGCTTGGCGTTTCAAAAGTCTCAGGTGGAAAAAGGCTGCCGCCACATGTTTTAGATGTTCTTCAAAACACCTGTCAATCGGGCTGGGCACCTGGGGGACAGGAGACACGAGGAATCATCTAGCACAGCACCCTGTTCCCAGAGAGGCCACACCGCACTCACCCCAGATGGAGGGGGACCACCTAATGTTGAATTTCACAGCCCTTCTGGGTTACCCATCCAACAATAAACGACTCCACCTTTGATAATACAAATAGGACAACGCCAATTTAAGGTAGGTGGTTACTGACAACATCCCGCTGAAACGACCATTTATCCAGGTGTCAACCCTGGAATCTAAGTACCTCCGAGATCGTCACAATCTCCACCCCCCATCCTTTGACATTTCTCATCCTGTTGCTCCCTGAAACCACTTCCCTGTCATCACTCTCCCGGTTTATCAGCCACCTTCTGGCTTTACTTTCCTCTGGGTCCCTTTCCTCAACAATAGCCTCGACAGCCCTCTCAGCGTCTCCATGGTTTTGCCAAACCTACGTGACACAGCTCCTCCCCGGGAGAAATCCAGCCAGCTGCTCCCTCTGGCCCGGCTCCTGAAAGGGGGAGGGGATGGAGACAATGGTGCCATCACAGTGTACGTTTTCCAACCTCAACCGGGGTCTGGTCTGTATGGAAATCTTTCTGCTTGCCCTCAGCCAATAATTTTGACTCTCGGAAAGCTTTCCATTCTTCTTGAGCTCCCCACATCACTTTCTACTCTAGCAGAAAGATTCTAGGAGAAGAGATTTCACCTCTTCTCCACAGAGGAAGTTAGAAGTTACCTCTTGAAGCTCCTTCCAATGGTTCTTCATAATTGCATTTCTGAAAGGGACACCTTTTGCTACTTTCCTATTTTCTCCAAAGAAAGGGGCATTCTTTCACTCTCCTTGTGGGGTTTTAGTGAGAGTGAAATAAATCAATAAACATCAGATACATAGCACAATGCTTGGCAGGCCAGAAATACCAGTACCCTTCCTGCCTTCCCTCTACAAATTTAGCCCCCCCCCCTTTTTTCTTGCTAGATTCTGTTACCTTCTGAGTTCTTAAGAACTCTACTCTCTTAGCTGTTTCTTCTCTTTCCTGTATCTTTAATCTCTCCCTTCCTATCTAGAGGTTTCCCTCCTATTGAAAAGCATATTCAAGTGATTCCCCTCTTTTTAAAAATCTTTTTGTTCTTCCTTCTAGGTTTTCATGTTGTCCCCCCTCAAATATTAAGAGCAGGCCTCCAGAACTCTCTGTTGCCTTCAATTCCTAAGCTCTAGGCAATGTTACTATCTTGCTCCTGTCCCATTTTCCTTCACAGTTTCATTGAAACTGTTTCTGAGAACATTACAAATGACCCCTTACATCTCTACTCCAATAGCCTCTTTTCAACCCTCATTCCGCTCAGGATTTGCTCTCTTTACCTTCTCTTTCAACTCTGCTTCTCTTCTGGTGTTTCACCTCCCAGTTTATGGCTAATGACCTAGTTCAGGTACCACCGAGCTAGCGCATTAATGCAATCGATGGCTCTTCTTCTTCCTTCCCTTAGCCTCCACCATCCACCTGCTACTAAATCTTGATGACTCCTTTTTAGACTAATTCTCAGATATGGACAGTCCCTTCCAACCTTTCCTGCCAGAATTCAGACCCCCATCAAATCCCAACTGGGCTACTCAGCAGCCCCTTTATGGCACCTGGTCTTTGGACTCTCCCTGGGTCTGTTCACCCTCCACACTGCTGCCGGCTACTTTCCTAAAAAAACAAATCTGTTCTTCTTGCCCTTCTGCTGAAAAATGTCTTGGCTCCCAGCTGCCTCTGTTAAGTACAAGCTGTATAAGTGGACCTTCATGATCTGACTCCAGGAGCTCCCTGCTCTAGCCTCATCACCTCACCTTCTAAAAGGTTCCTTCTCCATCTGGAACATGCCCTCACCCTTGAAAACCCAGCTCAAATATAACCTCTTCTGAACAAGCTTTCTCAGATTCACCTGGGCTGGTTCTGCTCCCTGCTCTGGATCTTGTGTTCCCAAGCCACCTTAGTCTTACCTCTGTAGAGCAATTAACAAGTTATCTTGGGCTCCTCTCCTTCATCTTCCTTAGGAGAAACCATGAGCTCTTTGTAGAAACCATGATTCTTGGATAAGAATCATCTTATTCAACACTGCATCCTCAATGCTCATCTGGTTTCTTTTTTTAACAAATGTTTGTTGCAAGAATATAAAGAAAGGATGTGGTAAAAAAAAAAAAATGACAGAAATAAAGAACGGAAAAAAATCGGGGTAAGAACATGTTACATCCTGTCCGCAGCTGGTGGAGATAAGATATCCTAGGAGAAAAGAATAAGAGATAAGGACACTTCACCAGTGCTCTGAAAAAGCTAGATTCCAATCCATCAACTCATTTCTTTCCACTACCCACACAGGAATAAACTCCATAAAAAGTGCAAATGTCTGGATTCTTCGCTCTGCTATTTCAGTCTTGTTTGTACCACTTTTTACCCTCTTCCAAAATCAGTTCTCAAAACTTGATCACAGAACCACCATTATAATGCAGGTATACAAGACAGCCCAAGGCCCAATCCCTAAATTAAATTGTCTGTTGCTAAGAGAGATCAGGCTTCAGATAGAAGAGTCAAAACCTAGCACTAGCATTGAACTCTGGTTCCTGAAGCATCCAGGTGTTAAGAATGATCAGATTTTAGACGAAAGAAAAGAACAGATGAAATTAATTTTTAAACTCAGTTTTATAAATCTTCCCATCTCATCCACAGTTGGGCAAACACTTTTAAGAACACAGACCTGCTGTCCCTGCTAACCTGTTCCTGCTTCTTGACAGGCCAAAATGTATCATTCAGTTGGGCTGGTCTGACTGCTAAATACAGCTGTCAACACAGCCTTATTTACCTGGGTTTGTGCTTTTTCAGACACACAGCAGGAAGCTCATGCATGCAATACATCAGCCAGGGCCAGAAATTCACATTCTCTATTGATTGTTGCCAACTGAGCTCAAATGGAGGGAATGGCCTCAGCCAAGATGAAGAAAGACCTCAGAAGACCCGATTTATAGGAGATTGGAATCCTGAGGGACTTGCCTCAGCAATCTTTTGGAAGTGGCAGTTTCCCTCAAATTCTGCTCTACTTTCTTCGCCTTGCAGAAGCTTTTGTAGCCACTGGTTCATCTGGAACAAACTATGGGGACGACTCTCCCTTCGGGATAATCTACAAGAAAAGGAGGGCTATCACAGTTATAAGGAGTAGGTATAACGCCAACTTCATTCAGCATTTTCTTGGGACTTAAACGTCAAGAAAATTTGGCAGTGATTAGCATACCAAAACATAAAAGGCAGGCGGGAGGTGCCAAGAAAAGTAATATAGCCTACTTCTTTGTTCTAAATTCCTTTCATTAGGTTTGCATAGGTATGTATATTTTGAGGAATCCTTTTGTGCCTCAACTACTAGGAGATGCTTGGGCACTCCTACCCACAGAAATAAAGAACTAATGACCGATCATGGAAGACGCTAGGGACAAAAAGAGGACACTGGGAATTTAGGGTGGAATCCACAAGACAAAGGATGGTATCGAAGTATTTGAGAACAGTAGTGAAGAATAGATCACGGTATTTAAAAACAGAATGTTGGTGGAAGTCCCGGCTCTACCGTTTCCTGCCCATGTGAGCCTGAACATCGTGTCTCTATGTCCTGGTTTCTGCAACTATAAAATGCGGATGATGATAATTTATTCTGCATAACAAAAGAGCTCCACGATCAGTAACACAGAATACCAATGGTATCTCAGTCATAAAATAAGGAAGGGTTCAAGACACTTGTTTGTTAAGTGTCCATACTCCTATGAGATGGCTATGTCATTCTCACCAGCACAGGGGACACTTTCGGATGAAGACTTTGTGTAAGCTCTCTACTTCCAGACAAGCGGAGCAGCTCATTCTGGGGGTTCATTTAAATAAAGACTTGAGCATGAGGAGGCTCAGAGCCCCAAGTATAGAAGTCTGGGGAAAATACACGACCCAGCAATGATGGGGACATTCACGTCTGGTTCCACGGGCTGTGGGGCTGACGCTGCGCAATCATGCACCATCGGGCTGAGCATCCCGAGTGACAGACTGAGGCTCTACACCTGGGAGGCCATACTTCGAATCTGACCGTACTAAAGAAGGTCCTGACTTGGGTTTTATCTTTTTTCCTTTTCCTCCGAGATGCAGAAGAAATTTCCTCGTCTACAAAGCTATGCCACACAAACCGCCTGAACCAGATAAGCAGGAAGAAAGAACGCAGGGAGAAAATACGCAGGGATGCTCGACTGGAGGGAAGGGAAGGAAACTGGCTTCTGCTTCTCTCTTAATGGACCGTCAATCCTTCATTTCCTCGGGTCTTTGAACATACGCCCATATGGCTCATGTCAATGCTTCCAATTGCTCTCTGCGTCAGAGACGGAGATACCTTTTTATAGTCACTGGGGGGAATATTCTCTGACTAGTAAGCCTATTTAGTTCTGGAGGGAAAGATCAGCCTCTACAAGGCTAGCCAGCGGAAAGCGCTCCTTCTGAGTCACACTGTCCGATCCGTCGCTCTTTTTGAAGTCAGAACGGATTCAACAGCAGTCTTGCTACCCAGTCTCTATTGCTGGATTTGTCAAAACAGCATCTTAAAAGTTAATAGGTGGAGAATCATATAAATTGTCAATGTCCATGGCAAAAGAGCCATAAACACCCTATTAAATACAAATATGTACACGGAAGTGACAAGCCTTTTGAAGAGTCTTACATTTTTATATCTACCCAACAACCTTATCTTATTAATTGGTCCCCTTAACGTGCGTTGTTATTTTTCTTTCCTCCAAAGAATGGCTATGTGCAAGGGGCATGCATTTAATTGCTACTAAATCTCCTGGGACATAAGGAACTAAGTCCACGTCTAAACCCACAAAACATTATCTGCTCTGTGTTCTAACCAAGTACAAGATGCACAACGTCCTTATTCTTGCTGCCTAAGCACTGTAACACCAGCATAGTACACATGAGCTTCCTGACCAGGCCAACAAATGAGGCGAGTGCCCAAATTGTAAGCAGGACTTCCACTTGGGGCAAGCTCAGCCAAAGCGAACACTTTCTTTTGCATCTAGCGAGATCTCCAAGAAGAAATGGACCAAGAAGTCTCACAAAGGCTGGAATCAAACCCAGTGCCAAAAAAAAAAAAAAAAAAAAAAAAGTACAGGAGGGGGAATGCTAAGCTCCTCCAGAATCCAGTTAACTGGAATTCTTCCTGCTAACAAGCCCAACCAAGCCAAGGAACAAGGTTCCTTTCTGGCTTCTGCCCACCCTCATCAAAGCATCTCTTCATAGGCTGTTATCAGAGCCCCGGCTTCTCTGGAGGATGCCTTCTTATCTGATTAAATGGAATATTATGTTAAATATTCAGCCACCCCGGCACTGGCTGTGTGGGTGTGCTGGATAAAATCTTCATGAACACGCCATCCCAGGGTCATTTGTTTAATTTCAATTCTGCAAAATGTAAAAATAGAAAAGAGCTGCCGTTGGAGGGCTGAGGTTTGACAGCTTCAATGAGAAGGCTCCAGGAGCACAAAACCCATGCTGCTGGCTGGATCGCTGGCTTTCTCCCTCTGCCAGAGGAAAAAGGGAAGAGAATGAACCTGCAAGCAACGTACCGCATTCACTCATCTTCGCTCTTTCCCTCTTTTGCCTTTGCCTGCACTTACTGTCTGCATTTTTCTCCTATTCCACCCGCTTTCTTCCTCCGCTGCCCCGCCCTGCCCTCCCACATCATTTCTACACGACAATTTTCTCTTTCTCCTTCTCAGGGACCCCGTCTGCTCCAACAGCCTCGCCTGGGGCTCGCTTACCTTCTGGAGCTCCCCGGGTCCAGGCTCCCCGGGTCTCACACACTTTTCCAGGAATTGCTCTTCTGTCCCACTCCCATTCCTACCCCCGACCAGTTCCCCATGTTCCAGACACCAAAAAAGTTTAGGAAGATGGCGTTTGGGATTTTGGAGATCAGTTGGATTAAGTGGGAGAGGAGCCATAGGGACGGCCTATTTTCACCCCTCCCCCCCCTTCACCTAAGCGAATATGTATGTTTATTACTCATTCAGTTCTGCAACTCCTGGTGGGAGTCAGGGTGCGCAGGCAGGGGCGCCCCGCTGCGCTTGTGTTTTGGCCAAATCAATTTTTAATTTTATGACTTTTTTTTTTTTTTTTTTAAGAAACGCTCAAGTTGCACTCTCCATTTCTGATCTTTTGAAGCCACCTCTGCATTGGCCTTACTGCAATTCAGGCCCAGAAAGAGAAATCTTGTTTTCACTAGGAGTTCCAGAGCGGTGCCAAAAGTCCCCGTGGATGCTGAGGGAGGAGAGCTGCCTCCTGCTTCAAGCCTCCTGCCCTCCTGCGGTCTCAGAAAGGTCCCACTGCTTGACCTAGTTTCAAACCAAAGCATTCAGATTGCTTCCGTTAATATGGCTGATGGAGCTATGGGTTCAGCTCACTCCCTGTGGCTAGCACGGGCTCCTCGCCTGTGGGGCCCATGAACTACAGGAGCCATCCTTTCCCTGAAACTTTCTCCGATCGCCAGTAACTTTCTCTGAAGACAGAACTTCCCGGCCGGTTTAAGGAAGGCCTAACAGAAAAGGTGGTTAGCAGACCGCTAACTCACAGATCCACCAGCATCAACCCACTGTAGAAAAGAACATTCCTGTTACCATTCCCATCTTACAGATCTATACCTGAGTCCTACTCTCTCCCCTGTCCAAAGAACTCGATTTCCACACACACCAAATAAGCCTTCAATAAATGAAGGTGACCCTCTAAACAGCATTTGCCTACTCGGGATCCCACTTCCTAAACACACACACACACACACACACACACACACACACACACACACCCTTTACTAGAATACCGTCTCCACTCTCCTGTCTCTTCATCAGCAATGTTACTTTGCTATGCAGATACACAATACATACCCACCAGGTACAAAGTGGATACTGGGGCATCTCTTAGAAGCCAGAGCCTTGTATACACCAAAGTAAAGGTATATGGAACCCCGGCATCTAAAAGATACACGCAGTGGGCAGTCAGTTGAGCTCAGTCAGTTGAGCATCTGACTCTCGATTTCAGTTCGGGTCATGATCTCACAGATCCTGAGTTCAAGCCCCACATCAGCCTCTGTGCTGATGGTGCACAGCCTGCTTGGGATTCTCTCTCTCTCTCTGCCTGTCTCTTTCCCAAAAATAAAATAAATAAACTTAAAAAAAAGAAATAAAAGATATATGCGGTGTTTCTGTTTTGTGCACATTGGGATTTGGGGTCAAATCAAGGAAATGATTTCAGCACAATTTGAAGAACATATCGTTTTCTGCCTTGGCAGAAAACGCAACGTACCAATCTACAGATGCAAAGGGGGGAAGGAGAGGGAGAAAGAAAAGATCCTGATCAAGCTGAAAGAACAATGAAAATCAAAACAGTATAAACTACAGCAGGCACCCCTGGAGACAGCAACCCCCCAGCAGGGCAAGTGGGATGGGTGTAAACAGCGGCCCAAAGAGCCACAAACAGCCACCCTTGTAAAAGCAGCAGAGGGCGGCCTGGAGTGCAGCGGCAGCCTTGGGGTACCTCAGTTGCCAGCGTCCAAGCTACAGAGGGGTCTAATGGGGAAGCCCTGACGGAACCGACAGTGAGCTAATGCGCAAAAACAGCAAAGGACTGCTAAGGTCCAAAAGCAAAGGTGGCAGGGACCACCTTTCCAATGTATTCGCCTTATAAAGATGTGATCTCATTCAAGGCCTATGACCCTTGAATACAGCTAGACAAGAAACCGACTCAGGCACTCGTATTCGGTGACAGCGCTAAACGGGGGTGCTATAGCAATACCCCAGTTTGGCGACATGCTGATCAGTTGCTCACTAACAGTTTCTTTCCAACACTAACGCCAAAGCCCGGTTCCAAATCTCTGAAACCAAGCAGACTTTGAGCGTGGGCAGGGGAAACCGGAACTTCTACAAACCCCTGAATATGGAGGACGATGCCTGGCAGATCTCTTGACCCAAGTTGCAAGTTGAGGACAAGATCTTCTGAGCAAGTTACAAAGTAAATGAGCCGGAGGGGAGGTTCAGGCAAACACTGGTGACCGCACCAGCAGCCTCGCTGTGCACCATCAAAGGCAGCCAGTTCGTTTTGCGCGCAGCAGGGAAGGCAACACGGACAGGGACACCGGGTAGAAGCAAGCGACATGATCTTCAAGTAAGGAACAAAGCCAGAGGCACCACTGAATAGAGGGAGTAAATGCTAACCTCCCCCAGAGCATGAGAATTGCTCATACAGGAGACATCTGTTTATACTTTGCCCTCTCACCTTCTCAACGCTGCTTAATGACAAAGGTCACATCACACCAGAACGGGGTGGAGGCCTCTCTTTGATGTGTGCCTGTTCTACCGTGAGCCTCAAGATCACGCTAGGGGCAAAGTGGGACTTTGGGGTGGGAGACAGAAAGGCAGCATTTCCAACTCGTTTCCCTTATTGGCTTCCAGAGCTCCAAGCTCAGCCCCAGCTGAAATATGCCCCTCTTGAAAAGCAACCCCACCCCCACCCCCCCCACCCCCAGGCAGAGAGTTCCTCCTCCATAAAACACTCGTTGTATCTCCAAGAGGTGACGTGCCCACATAAGCACTGGCAGAGGAGACAGCTCAGCCCCCTGCACAAATTTCTTTATCCTCTCCCAGAGTGGTGGGAGTTTTACATCTGCTACTGTCATGAAAACATTTTATTATTTTTTTTACAAGTCTCTCTCTCTCTCTCTTTTTTTTTAACTCGCTTGGATACAGCTAGGGATCTTCCAAGTGTATGTGATGTGCACAGTCCTTCCCCCTCTTCAACAACTGCTCTAGGCCCACCGGAACGCACAGCCTGGGAGCACGCCATCAAGTGCTTATTCCTACGTGGCCTTGGAGCCACGTGCCCTGCTGAGGGACTTCCAGAGGAAGGGGGTTTCTCCGGGCAGGAGGTTGGCTGATGGGTGCAAACGAGTTGTTTGGGCCCTAACAACTTCCTTCGGATGGCCACATCTCCGCATCTACTCCACAAAAGTAAATCCATTTCTTCTGGAATGGGACTCCGTGCATCCCTAGGCCCAAACCAGGCATTCGTCCAATTACTAGACCTCCCATCTCCACCCTAGGAGGAAATTAGGAAAAACAGAACCTCTCCTTAGCCTTTCCGGGCATCTTCAGACAAACCCTATGATGTCCACTCTGTCTGTGTCCCCAACTTTGGGCTTCTACAACAGAAGGGAAATCGGCATAAAATTGATGGGGGTGGCCAGGTAGGGTGAGGGAAGCATCACCCAGGCACAAGGAAAGCCGGCGTCCCCAGGACAAACTTTGTAGACTCAGTCTCCCTACCCACAGCCCTGCCCTCACCACTTGCCTGAGCACATCTCCAGAACTGAATGGAGGAAGAAGCCAGCCTCGCCAGCTCTTGGAAATTCATGAGGGAGGTAGTCTACCCCAGCGGTTTCCTGGGGACACCAACTCTCAGGTGTGGACAGCACAGCCAGGCCACAATCCATGTTAATAGCTTTACCGTGCCCTCTGGTAACTTCCAGGTTGCACTCAAGATTCCGAGAACCAACAGCACCTCTCACTCCTGCCCCAATGTTTCCACAGCCGCCAGTGTCCCCCGGGGCTACCCCATTCTCACCCGGGCAGCCAGCTATGGTCCTTCTGGGGCTGAGGAAGGTCCAGAAGTTCTTACCTGGGTTTTCTGGGGGAGGCGCTCATGGGGCCCGCCGGTCGGGGCGCCCCGGCTGCCGGCTGCTGCTCACCGCATCTCCCTGGGAGCCCGGCTTTGCAAAGAGGAGAGCCAGTCCCATCTGGAGCAGGGAGGAGGCGCGGACCCGAGGACGCGTGGAGCCGAGCCCGGGTGGGGGCCGCACCCCAGCTCCCCGAGGGGGCGTGGGCACAGTGGGCGGGGGCGGCTGCACCCGGGAGGGGTGGGGGGCGCGGGAGCGGGCGGACCCGTCCCCCGGCTGCGAGACTCCCGCTGGCTTCTCGCCCGCTGTCACGCTGTCACCGCATCACGTCCCTCGGTCTATATAGGCATTGCCCCCTCCCTGCCTCTGTGCTCCTCCCCGCGTCGTCCCGACTCTACCTCTGTGGTTTCCGCTCCTGGCTCAGTCCCTCTGCCTCGCGTCCCCGCGCTCCCCTCCCTCCTCCCCTCACCCTCCCTCTCCCGGTGCAGCCTGCTGCCTGGATTCTCCCGGTGTTGCCTCGCTCAGACATTTAGCACTGCAGTGCAACTCGGGGACACACAACCAGCCGGTGCCTTGAAAACCAACCGCTCCTTTAAAATCAGACCATCAAGTTTAGTGCAGAAACCAGCAGCAGAAGCGAGGCTGCCTGGGGCTTAGGAGGGGGCCTGGGTTCAACTGGAAATGAACTGCCGCCCGCCCCCCACCCCTCGGCTTCCCGCAGAGCTGTGAAAAGGGGTGTGAGGAAGGCGGATGGAATAGATCAGCAGAGTCCACAGGTGACCCCCAAGGTCTTCAGGATGGGGTGGAATCCCAAGTGGGTGGTGGCAAAATCCTAGCACTGCAGAGCAGGGCAGAACCTCAGGAGTCATCCGGTTCAAAGCGCTCATTTTGCAGAGACAGCTGATGCTCAGAGAGGTGCATTGACTGGTCCACAGTCACACAGCTAGCTAGAAAGGAGACCGGAGTCCTGGGATGGTCAGGACACCCAAGTTTCCGAGCCTAAAGAACACTGTCGAGCGGCCCAGGAAGTAGCCTGTGCCTCTCCCTCATTCACTCTTGCCTCTGTTTCACCCCCGTTTCTGGGAGGTTGCCTGAGCCCATCAAGGAAAAATAATCAGCCAATTTACAAGGCAATTCCCCGCTCTACCCAGAACCACTTCTTAACCCCTCCCTTCTTCCAGGAAGGCTGACCAAAGGTGCAGCAATGCTGAGGCCGACTGAAGAACAAATCCTTTCCTATTACTGTCTTCCAGAAATCCAGCTAACAAGATCTGCCTTACAAAATCCCCAGTTTCCACTTTTCACTCTCCTCCTTCCTCTCCATCCTTCCCGGAGTCCTGACTGCTCTCTGTCACATTTTCCCCACGTGCTTCCTACATGGACACTAAAATCCTCCCTGGCAGCATCAGCCTCTATCCAAAGGGCCTCCTTGCCAGAAGACGGGGGCAGAGGGTTGTCCTTGGCATGAATTCCCTCCCCAGGAGATGTTATTATCCCTGGAGGAGTCTTCTCACACACGGGTGTCCGGCCCCTTGGGCTGGAAGTGCTTCTGGGGCAATGAGATTAAGGGCCCCTTCCGGCTGGCTGAGTTCCAGTATTTTGCACTCAATAGACTCTCTTTTGGGAACTTACGATGTCTATTTCACACTGTGTGCCTTGGGGTAACAGAGAATGACCCCTACAGTGGAGTTACACTGTAAATCACCACAGGCTCCTCTATCAAATGTGGCCGCTAAAACGCAGGTGGTAGGAGTTTGAGCCCTGAAGCAGGTACCCCAGCCCCACCCTTTACCAGCTTGGTCGCCCTGAACAAGGTATTGCACACCTCTCTAAGCCTTTGGGTCCCGGCATGAAAAATGGAGAAAGTCACGGACCCTTGCCTGGGGAGTGAATGAGCTCCAAATACGAACTGCCTGGAACACGGTAACGTTTTTTAGCTGTTACTCATACTGTTGTCCACGCTGCTATTCAGGACCAGGCCGCCCTCACAGAGACCTCATGCTTACACCTACTGAGTAACCCTGACCAAGTTGCTTAATCCCTCCCCTCTTCTCTCATAATCCCACCTATCTAAATCTCTCAAATGGGGATAATACGTCCTTCATGGGACCGTTGAGAGGATTAACTACAATAATACATGTGAAACAACTAGCAAGGTAGCCAGACACATAATAAACCACCAACTCCCAACTTCACCTCCAGTTACCAGATGTGGGAGCAAGCTATTTATCCTTTCCAAGCCTCACAGGGTTGCAAAGATTCATGTAACATCTGCAAATTATCTGGCACAGAGTAAGCGGTGAATATGTGCTAATTACCTTCCATCCTTTTCAAAACTGCTCAAAACTTATTTTTACCTGAAAGCATTCCCACCATATCTCAGTCACTCACGATTTCACTCATCCTTCACTTGAGACCCTGTAATACCAGTCTGTCTCATTTGCATGTATTTACATCCTTTTCCCATTCCCTCATTCACTTAGCAAAAATGTATTAAATACTTCCGTGCTATTAGGCACTGTGCTCTATTCTGACATGCATGTATTTCTTTTATATTGATTTTCAATTCCCAGAAGCTAGGAATGTGTTATGAGTGCGTGTGTGTGTGTGTGTGTGTGTGTGTGTGCGCGCGCGCGCACGTGTGTATGTGTTTAAGCAGGCTCCAGGCCCAACATCAGGTGCAAATTCACAACCCTGAGATCAAGACTTGAATGCTCTACCAACTGAGCCAGCCAGGCGCCCCTGGTTTTCCATGTGTTTTTAACCTTTCACCATCTCCTATAAATGATGCCACAGCCACAGGTACACTGAGCTACAAGGAGGCCCAAAGAGTCTACCAGGCAACATTTTTTTTTAATATTTATTTTTGAGAGAGAAAGAGAGTGCAGTGCGAGAGTGGGAAGGGGCAGAGAGGGGGACAAAGGATCAGAAGCAGGCTCTGTGCTAACAAGCAGATGGCCCAATGTGGAGCTCGAACTCCCGAACAGTGAGATCATGACCTGACCAGAAGTCAGATGCTCAACGGACTGACCCACCCAGGCGCCCCTATCGAGCAACATTTTCATTTTACAGCCCAGGAAGGATAATCGACCTACACTCATTACGAAAGCTAACATAGCAGTGATTTCTTGCCTCCTTATCCATCGTTCTTTCAACTATGCAAACAAACCTTCCTTGCCATCTGCTCCACGGAACACTAGTTGCTTGGAATGTTAACAGGTAGCACTCCGACACAGGGTTCCATGGCCAAGTGCGTTTGAGAAATAATGGATTAAGCAAAGTGAACCACGTTTGACTTTGGTTTTTTGTTTTACTGCAAGACTTTTCACCGTGCATTTATGAGAGAGGGATATAGTACACCTCGCTTGTTAAATGCATTCAATCAGGAAAGCCTTTCTCATGAACATTTGGAAAACTACTTACCTAAGACACAGATTTAGGGAGCATGGTGCCACGCGATGTGACTGCTCAGTTGGTGTGACCTCCAGAGAGGTGTTTATTCATGACAGGCATTTGGCGAGTTCTCTTTAATGGTGATAGTGGCAGCTTAGCACTTAGCGGTCAATGTACGCTTTGGTGATACAGCAGTTTTGCTGAACCGAAAAGTGCAACCCTTCCTCTTTCTTCATTCGGTGTTAAGTCTGTTACAGTCATCCCCACAATAGCTCTGTTCTCTCAGAGCTGGGAGGAAGTGACTAGTAAATACTCTTTGAGCAAGCTCAGAAGTGAGCAAAAGGGGATATTCATCATTAATATAATAAAGAGCTTCCTTTAATTGAACAGCTGCTACACACCGGGCGTGGTGTTGGGTGACTTATGTTTATATTTATAGTCTCTGTTTTCTGTCTGTATCCTTATAGCCACTTGAAAGGGAAAGTCTCCACCTCCCATTTTGGAAACAAAAAGGCTCAGGTTCAGAAAGTTTATGGGGCAAGAGGCCAAATTAATCCAGTGACAAAATGACAACTACTAGCTTCCCTGTAGTCATGGCGATTTTCAGGGAGCGTAGGCATATTGTGTACTAGAACACCCTTTATGGGACATAGTTCTCTCTTTCACGGGAGAGGCAACTACAGAACAAATGTTGACAAATGTCCAATTAAATAAGAAATAGAGCCAAAGAAATTCCTTTCTCAATGGTCTCCCCCAAGGGTCCACGCACTGGACTCTGCCCGTCAGCTAGAATATGTGAAGGGTACAGGACTCCCATTAGCTCCTAAAAAGGAACCATGCTTCTTGGGGTCATCATTTCACAGTATATGTGAGTCAGTATGCTGTAGCCCTTAAAACACAGTGCTGTATGTCAATTACATCTCAGTAAGACTGGAAAAATAAGTAAACGAAAGGAAGGACAGCATCAACTGATCAGAGAGGACATTTTGTATAAACAGAGAAAGGAAGACATAATTTTCTCCCCAGCACTGGTAGGAACCCAGGCATATGGAAGCAGGACAGCAATTTAATTCTGCCTTTCTCCCTCTCACCTACAGAATCTGTGAAAATTAATCAAGGGAAACTTCACTATTGTAAACTCCTGATTCTAGAAAGGGAGGCTAGAAGGGGAAGCCTGGGCCACTCCATGTCGATTTCAAAAAGAATTGTCAATTACAGACCCCACTAGAAGAAAACTCAACAAGAAAGCATCATCAATTACAGGTCCCAACTAGGAAAGAAGTACATTCCATCTCCTAAAAGATACCCAGTATCCCTGCAACTAAGTCAGCGAGACACCATCGTCACCTCTTGCTTTTCTCCCCTGGACTTTCCTTCAGAACATCCCCTCCCAATTTCCTCCTTCTTCTCCATTAAATAATGTTCCTCTACTTTGTGGGACTTGCCTATGGTTTTTGTGATAGTTTCCTTGTCATGCACTGCAATTGCGTTATTCCTGAATAAATCCATTTTGCTGGTAAAATAACTGGAAATCTTTTTTTTTTTTTTTTTAAGGAGAACATAGCCTTTCAGACTCCACACCCACCTCACCCTTCATCCCCAGCAAGAAAGCCACACCTGCCAAGAACATGGGACTCCTCCTTCCAAACTAAACCTTCCTAACAACTACAGCTCACTCTTCCCTACCTGTTCCGGATGGGGTCAAGTCAAAGCACCGGACATGCTCTGGTAGCAGCTGCAGGATGAGAAAAGGGCTCTCCCTCTCCAGGAGGTCAGAACCCTACAGGCAGCCATGGCCACGTGCACCTCCTGGCCAGAAATACAACCAGGATTCCCCCTCCCCCCTCCCCTCCAAGGGGATTTGGAGCAAAAACCAAGCTAATGAGACAGTAAAAGCAAGAGAAAAGAGAGCAAAGCTTTGTTATTTCCCCAGGCAAAAATCTACCAAGAAGCTTCTGAGATATAAATTATACCTGCATAGCTGAGCCTGGAGAAGTGAGAACAGGGACATTTGGGTGGTTCTGTCATCAGTGGATTCTACTGTTTGTCCTTCTCAGAAACACCTGCTGTGTGGCTGTGCAGGTATACAGCTGTGCATGTATTAAGGGTCCCAGGGTATGAGGGTGGGTAAAACATCAATATTATATAATAACTATTATAATGTATCAGCTACTGTACTGAGTGCTTGCAATTCAGAATTTCCTGTAATCCTCACAATAATCCTATTGAAGTTAGGTTTAGTCATCCCCACTTAATAGAAGAGAAAGCTGAGTCTTAACAAAGCTTGAGCGATTTGTCCAAAGACACGCAGTATTTAATGTGGGCACCTGTCTTTTATCTGTGACGAATAACAGCCTGAATGTAGCATTTCGAACATACTCTTTTTGGAGAGCAAACAGTCCTGTGAGGTAGATCAAACACTTCTCCCAATTTGCACGTGAGGAAAGTGAGGCTCAGATAGGTGAAGTAGCCCTATTCCAGTCGAACAGGTAGAAAATGATATAGCGAGGTCTGGAATCAAAGGCTTACTCTACCACTCAGTCACTCTAGCAAGATAGGCACTTTCCAAATGTTGGAATCCTGATGCTTCCAAGAATCAGAAAATATGTCAGTCCTTGAAGAATGCCCCTGAAAATTCCCATGGCCAAACCAGTCAAGGCAAAGGGCAAATGCTGGGGGGGGGGAGAAGATTACAAAAAGCCACAGAAAGGCCAGAAGAATCCCTGGGATTTCCAGTCACTGCGTATGGGTTCCAGGAGCTGGAGTCCCTCTGCCTCTGTATCTCATAAACCTTAGGCCAAATGTTCAGTTTTTCCTGTGTAGAAAAAATATTAAAGATTAATGATAATACTAATAAAAGCGTATACTCCCAGGAATACCTTGGAGTATGGAGGTTCTGACCTCCTGGAGAGGGCGAGCCCTTTTCTCATCCAGTTCATCCAGGTTCCAATTCAGACCACCACAGTAAGGCAAATATTGCAATAAAGTGAGTCAAATGAATTTTTTGGTTTCCCAGTACATACAAGAAGTTATATTTACACTATACTGTAGTCTATCAAGTAAGCAATAGCCTTATACCTAAACAAATAATGCCCATACCTTAAACCTAAAAATACCTCATTGCTAAAAAATGGTAGCCATCATCTGAGCTTCCAGGGAGTCATAATCATGGATCGCAGATCACCGTAACAAATACAACACTACGATAAAGCTTGCAACATTGAGAGTATTACCAAAACGTGGCAGAGACGGGAGCGAATGCCCTTGCAAAATGGCGCCAACTATCTTGCTCGGCACAGTGTTGCCACAAACCTCTAATTTGTAAAAATCACAGTATCTGCAAAGCGTAATAAAAGAAGGTACGCCTGTGGCTAACTTTTGCAAATTTCAGGCACCATTAGAAGGAGACAAAGGACCATCAGAACAAGGTCCAAGTGAACCACGTTATGCACCTGGGGCACTTACCATTGGCTATCACTGTTAAACCGCTTCTCCTACAGAAAAGAAGTAGGAGGCGACCAAGATCAGCCCTTAGCCCAAGCCGGACTTAAAACAGAGGACCCGGCTCCGAAAAGCGCCAATGAGCTGCCTGAGTTGCCTGCTATTGTCGACCAATCAGCACGAGGCGCTTCCAACCAATCAGGAAGGAGCACTGCCCCGCCTCCTCATTAGCACATCGGATCGGACCGGACCGGCCCGGAGTGGGAACCTGAGCGGGAACTTTCTGAATGTAAGTAGGGCCTCCTGAGTGCTCAGGGGGTGTTGTGTGAGCACTTTATGGTGGTTTTCTGTTCGGGTCAGGCTGTAGGCTGACTATAGCCTTGCTTTGGGTTGGGTGTTTTGTGTTTGGTTTTTTTTTTTAACTTTTTAGTATTTATTTTTGAGAGAGAAAGAGCGTGAGCAGGGGAGGGGCAGAGAGAGACAGAGTCACAGAATCCGAAGCAGGTTCCAGGCTTTGAGCTGTTAGCAGAGAGCCTGACGCGGGGCTCGAACTCACGAGCCGTGAGATCACGACCTGAGTTGAAGTCAGGCACTCAGCCAACTGAGCCACCCAGGGGCCACCCAGGGGCCGCCTGGGTTGGTCTTGTTCCTATAGTTGTCTTGCCTGGAAACGGGTCGCTGGTAACAGAAGTAGCTTACTTTTACTTAATTAGGAGTCATGCTATAAGTTATTTTCTCCTTTGGCAGATAAGGAAAATGAGGTGCCAAGAGGTGAAGGAATTTGCTCAAGATGATCTCTCTAGTTAGGGCAGAGCAAGAATTTAAACCCAGGGAGTGTGCTGCCAGAGTCCAAGGGGGAAAGAGCTGATGACTAGGGTGTTGTTGGACGCTCTGACAAGGCCTGTGGGTACCAGCTTTCCTGAATTCTTAGAAGAGACCCTTGGTAAGCACCTGCTTCTGAGGGAAGGGTGCTCTGGGACCATCATGTCCCTTCCTCCAAGCTGGCCTTTGCCCACAGGCCCTCAGCTAATGTTTCTGCCTATGACCCTCCCAGGGTCACCAGCTGCCCCTTGTCAGACCCGCAGAAAGAGAAACCAGGCTGGCTGGGGGAGGGGTGCCAAGCAGGGGACTTCTCTTCCTCTCCTCCTGGGAGCACCCATCTGGTCTGTATCACCGGCTGATTTGTGCTCCAAAAAGCCTGCTTTCAAGTGAGGGTAGTGGGATTTGGTCCCATAAACCAAGCCTGTTAATCCAGTTAGGACTTTCCCCCTGCCTATGGGCATCACCCAAGCCTGCCGGATCTACTTTGGGCATTGAAACAAGGCTCCACCAGGAGTCCTGCCACAGAGAGGGCTAGGGGCTTCTGGGCCTTTCTTTTAGGGAACACATTTGACCTAAGGGATTAGGATGGCTTCCTCCACTCTTTCCCCGCTGGGTGTTGAGACACATTGTTGAAAAACAGAGGCAAGAAGATATGGGTGGGGTCTGGATGTATGACACCTGAGGTGGTAGGTAAATCCAGACCTATCCAGGTAAATCTCAGGAAGCCCACACTCAAGTCTGGAAAAAGGGGGTTTGAACTTGGGGTAACCATTTCCCTTCTTTGGGCCTTACTTTTGTCCTTTATTAAATGAGAGTTGGATTGGAGGAACTGTATGAGGTTTCTTCCATATTTGAAATGGAAAGAGTCCTCCAAGGAGAGAATACGGCCAAGGTATTCCTCTCCTGGGACAGCTCCTAATGTCTCTCAAACACAGAACTCCCATTCTTCTGGACTCCACCCACTGGGCTGAGGCAGAGGCTGTTGTGGGGCGTGAACCCAGGTGCCATGAGATCATGACCTGAGCCGAAACCAAGAGTCAGACGCTTAACTGACTGAGCTACCCAGGTGCCCCCTGGGCTCCCGTATTCTCTCAGCTGAGCCTCACCGGCTGCCAACCTTGGGGTTAGGTCTTTATTTGCTTCAGACTTTGCTTTCCTCTTTTAATTAATACAATGAAAAAACTAATGAATCCGTATGGGGTGCCAGGCAATTAGCTAATCAGAAATATGGTTAATAAGCTTTGGAACATGAAGTGTCTCGCAGAGAATATCTATCCGATTCCTCAACCGTGTCAGGCTCTATTCCTGACAGGCAGTGGCTACTGAGAGCACAGCAGGTTAGATGCTTTATTTTTAAAAGGCTTTCCCTGGCTCTGATTCCCCCTCGTGTGAAAGAAATAAGGCAAGGCCAAAAAAGAAATTAGGCTGGAACACGAGAGTGGAAAAGCAGAATTAGGAGGCCAACCTGGGATCTTGGGCTGTCCGTAAATCTTAGAAGTGGGTGCTGAGTCTTGATTAGATAGCTCTGTACAGCCACACTAACAAGCCATCCCTAAAGCCGTTTGGTAGTGACGACTGACGAGATGCCCTGTCCTTTGTCAAAGTCCCCTTGCTCTTTCTCTGCCACCAGTTGCTTCACCTAATGTTAGGGGCTATCAGAACTGGAGTTTGGCTGCAGGACATTCCAAACCAAGTCTAGGACTCGAAATTTAAGTCTTCTGCCCTTGGAGACAGGGCACAGCAGACATAATGAGAAAAGCCCATCCAGGCAGATGGCCCGTGACATGTGGGGAGGTTGGTGACAAGCACTAGGCAGTGATCCCAACAGGGAGGTCCCCAAACCAGAGCTGAACGGTGAAGTACAGTGTCACAGGCAATGTGGGAGGTCTGTGGGGGTGCCCAGCTTCTGGATCCCACTCCCGAATGGACTAGTGTGAACAAAGAGGGGTCCTGTCCCAGTGGAGCTGGGTACTGGCCAGCTGATAAAGTCAGGACCATTTATAGATGAGAAAACCGAAGACCAAGGCCAGCACGTGGCAGGGCTGGGATGCAAACTCAGGTAGCCAGGATCCAGATCTTAACACCCTACCCTGTTTCCTCCCAGCGCTAGGCTCGATCTATCTACACAGGCAGTGTAGGGGCCTGGCAGGAACCCGGGAGGTCAAGGCAGAGTCAATTCTGGAAATTGTTTGCCGACGGATTATAAGACACCATGTGAAGGGCCTCTCCTGTGGGTCCAAATAGGGTGCTATAGACTCAGGAGGCATATGGGAAGAACTAAGGAGTGAAACCCCAATTCAGTGAACAAGCACTGAGGAGATTCTGCAGTCTCTCTCCTACAAGTCAAGTGTCTAGACTCCGACAGATTCATCCCAGAGTGCTGAAATAACATACCAAAAGCAATGTCAGACCCACATCAGTAATTCTGAGCAATTGTGGGAAAGTGAAAGACCAAGGCCCTGAGTTCTTGTTTTTAATTATTATTTAAAAAATTGTCTTAATGTTTACTTGTTTTTGAGAGAGACACGGAGTGTGAGCAGGGGAGGGACAAAGAGAGAAGGAGACATAGAATCTGAAGCAGGCTCCAGGCTCTGAGCTGTCAGCACAGAGCCCAAACCGGGGCTCGAACTCACGAATTGCAAGATCATGACCTGAGCTGAAGTGAGACACTTAACTGACTGAGCCACCCAGGCGCCCCCCAAAGCCCTGAATTCTATTGTCCTTTCCAGAAAAGCAGAGACTGGAGAATCTCTAACAAACGGTTAGGAGAGATGATTAAATACATAACTTAATGCTACCAAAGCAGAATCAGACTGGAGTCCCTAAGAACAAGTCATACCAACATAAATGAACTTACCGTTTAGATGGGCTTACTCTGGATGTCAAAGTATGCTTATTAAATCCTTGTGTATATCTTTTATTCATTCAACATCAATCGAGAATCTGCCACACAGGAAAGCATTAGTTAATGAGACACTTCAATATCTTTTCTCTCAGAGTGTCCTGGGAAAAATGACAAAATAAACGTGTAAACACAATTTCAGATAAGGATAAGTGTTAAGAAGAAAATTAAACACAGCCATGGACTTGCCAGAAGGATGGGGAAAGCTCCTCTGAAGGTATCTGAGCTGAGACGAGTCTGAGAAGGAGCCAGAACTTGTGACGATCCAGGAGTTGTTTGAGGAAGAGAAAATAGTCAATGCAAAGTTGAAGACGCTGAAGCGAGTTTGGCATGTTTCAGAAACCGAAAGAAGGCCTGTGTCTGACCTGCAGCGAGGGAAGGGAAAGTAAGGGGAACACGCTGGGGACGTGGGCAGCTTTGCAGAGATTTGCAAACTGTGGGCGGGAGTTCAGATTTCATCCTCGGTGAAAGTGGAAATGACTGAAGAGTTTTAGCAGGGGAACGACAGGATTCAATTTACTTTTTAAGAAGATGGCTCTGGCTGCTATGTGGAGAGTAGATAGGACCTCCAGCAGGAGTTGACACGGGGAACCAGTTAGGGACTCAATGGGTTTGTTCAGGGTTGTGAACTTGATGGCTTATGCAAGGGTGGTCCCGGTAGAGAAGGTACAGTGAGTCAGATTCAGGATACATTTTAGGTGTTGTTGTTGTTAAGTTTATTTATTTACTTTGAGAGAGAGAGAGCAGGGGAGGGGCAGAGAGAGTGGGAGAGAGAGAATCCCAAGCGTGTGCTGCATGGACAGTGCAGAGCCCAAAGCAGGGCTCGAATTCGTGAAAACCGAGAAAACGTGAGCTGAAATCAAGAGTAGGACGCTTAGCCGACTAAGCCACCCAGGTGCCCCCTAGGATACATTTTGGAGAGACAGATGATACCTTCGGCTTGCAAGCAAATAGAATTTATTTTTAATTTATTATATATATATATATATACATATATATATATATATATATATATATTTTTTTTTTTTTTTTAAATAATGAACAGGAGTGCCCCAAGAATTTGTAGTGTTAAATTCTACAAGAGCACGGCTAGACCTTTAGCCTTGGCCTTCTATTTGTTGACACCATGTGCCTCCGTTTAGGGTATGAACTTGCACAGTCCCTGATTTAGTATCTCCCTGGTAGCCTTTCCTCTAACGTCTAATCCGGCTTCCATTTTTGTGAACTGCCTTCTCAGGCAGCTCTGACTGGATGCAACATGTGTACTTTGCAGTCGATCTCTGTCTACCTCTGGCCAGGGTCTTGGGGGGTCGGGAGGGCTGAGCGTGTAATGGCCGAGGGGACTCCAGTACCAGCTGAGGATTTCATGAGTCTCCAGCCTATTTCATCATGCTGATCGTCTAACTCCTCATTCCCAGGCCTCCAAACCACAGATTTGGTTGGCTTCTTCCTTCCTAGACTGTGTACCATTTGCATACAGAATATTCCCCTCTGCACTACCCACAAAAACAGCAGGGATGCGTGTGGCTCTTTTGTTAACTGGGCACAGAAAATTTGGCTGTCACTAGGCCCACCCAGAGTGGAGCCAGTTGAAGCAGGGAGAAGAAGGGCTTCCAGAAGATTCTGAAGGGTTCCTTTTCCTTTTAATATGCCTGTGAAAGAGAGGAAAGAGAGCTGTAACAGGGAGGAAACAACTTTGAAGTCCAAAGATTATTGAAACGGTCAGGCTTGTGCCAAGAGACTGGCTTCTAATTTCACTGGAGCTTCAGTTACTGAGTCCGTACTAGAAACCTGTGTCTCTTGTTGAGGATGTGGCATATTTTACACCCTCCAAAGGAGCCATTTACTCTGGAGACATAGAGTCATGTAGGATAATAATCCCAGCAGACAAATGGGAGAAGACAGCAGTAATAAATATCACTGCTAAGAGAGCATAAAGGAAGTAAAGGCTTGGGGCATCTCGGGAGCACCAGCTGCTTAATAATAAAGGAAATGATAACATGACTCCTTGGCAGAGCTATAAAAATATCTTTTAGTTACAGGTGTCAACGCCCGAGTGTCTGGCCCCTGCTTTATTACTGTCATTTACTATATGCTCTTGGTGTCTGCTCACAGCACAAGCTTTTTTTCCCCTGACACCAGAAACACAAGGCTTTCTCTCTCTGAATTCCCAGAGTCCCCTAGTCCTGAGTCCCATTTCCTCCTACATTCTCTCCTAACCCAAGATTGTCTGGTCTTTTTGCTATGGAGAGAAAGGGAACTTTCTTTCTAGAAAGGCTTAAATAATTACATCTGTGTTCATTGAACTATTAAGCCCTCTCCGATCTGAGGGCTGGGGTGGGGAATACAATTGTAAAAAATGGTGATGTTAAGAATATGGTTTTCTTTTTAATTCAATTCTATTTTCCGTTCATAAGCCTCAAGAGTTACAAGATGTGAGACAGCTCCCTGAAGGAATTTGCAATCCAGTAAGAAGGGTGAGACAAACACGGGATTGTAGTACAAGTATGAAATAAATTGAGTGAAAATAAGGGATCCTTTGGAAATGAACAAGCCCCACCCAGCTGGGGAGAAGAGAAAGATCAGGAAGTCTTCCTGAAGTTGATGGCATTTGAGGTGAGGCCTGGGATTTCGTTTGAGGCAGGGAGCAGTAGCAGAAGGCTGGGTAAATGAGCGGGGCCCAGATGGGACAGGAGAAATTGTCTTAGCTCTAGAGCCTGAGCGATTTAAGGACACCTCCAAACCACAGATTTGGTTGGCCTGTTCCTTTGGTTGGCCTGTACCAATGGGTACAGATCAAGAAAACTTAGATGTTTGGGGCACCTGGGTGGCTCAGTCAGTTAAGCATCTCTTTTTTTTTTTTTTTTTAATGTTTATTTACTTCTGAAGGAGAAAGAGCCAGAGCACGAGCAGGGCAGGGGCAGAGAGAGGGGGAGACACAGAATCTGAAGCAGGCTCCAGGCTCCGAGCTGTCAGCACAGAGCCTGATGCGGGGCTCAAACCCACAGACGGTGAGATCATGACCTGAGCCAAAGGCAATACTTGACCGACTGACTGAGCCATCCAGGTGCCCCATGCGTTTGACTCATGATCTCGGCTCGACTCATGATCTCACGGTTCATGAGTTCCAGTCCCGTGTCAGACTCTGTGCTGATGGCACAGAGCCTGCTTGGGATTCTGTCTCTCCTTCTCTCTGCCCCTCCCCCACTCGTGCAAGCGCTCTCTCTCTCTCTCTCTCTCTCAAAATAAATAAACTGTAAAAAAGAAAAGAGAAAACTTAGATGTAATAAAAGACAAAGTATTGATACCAGGAAATTATTCCCTTTCCTGGACACAGAAGTCTGAAATTCCAGGTGGTCAGGTAAGAATATTGGGGAAAAGTAAGCTGCACTATGATTCTAAGAGATCTGTTCACTTCCAGAGAATAACCAGGAGTTACAGGAATTAGAACCCCATCTACCAGGGGAGAAAATTGGGAAGAGCTGAGCAGGGTAAGAATCCCTGTCAGGTGGGCAGCGTTTGGGGCCAACACTCTAATCCTGAAGAGATATGTGGGCGTGGTGTGGGCTAACAGAGCTGGGACTTCAGAACTGGGAGTGAGGTTCAAAGCCAGAGCCCCATTCTGGGGCCTGAAACAACATGAGGAATCCAAATAGCTATTCCTGGGGCGCCTGGGTGGCTCAGTCGGTTAAGCGTCCGACTTCAGCTCAGGTCACGATCTCGCGGTCCGCGAGTTCAACCCCCGCGTCGGGCTCTGGGCTGATGGCTCGGAGCCTGGAGCCTGCTTCTGATTCTGTGTCTCCCTCTCTCTCTGCCCCTCCCCCGTTCATGCTGTGTCTCTCTCTGTCTCAAAAAATAAATAAATGTTAAAAAAAAAAAAAAATAGCTATTCCTCAGAGACGTCAGCATCCAAACTCAGCCTGGTCACATTAGATACTCATCTCTGTGTAGTAATATGTACCCGTGCCAAGCCTCTCCAGATGGTCAGGCTGCTCTACTGACATTTTTTCCTGCCCTGAGTGGGCACCATGGTTTGTGTCTCTGCAGGCAATACCTTGTGTCAGGGATGAGAAAAGCAGGGAAAGAGGGGATAAGGGAAACTTCTTCCTGTTCTGGCAATATCTGACCGGTTGCTCCAAGGGGCACCTGCTACGGAGCCGCAAAGCCCCGTAGGATACATTACTTCAGACATTACCAGCCTCATAAGAGGAAAGACGTAAGAGGCAAGAAAAGAGAGAGAGAGAGAGAAAAAAAACGAGAGAGAGTTCAAGCCTGATCTATCGGGATAAATAGTGCAGCCAGGAGGCTGAGTTTTGGCCCAATGTTTAGGGGGAGGATGGGAAGTCTGGGACTCCACCATGAATTGAAGCCCTCAAGGGAGAGCAAGGAGGATACAAGAGGTGGGGGCAAGTTCACTGACATAGTCCCAGATCAGATGCACCCTCTAGTTACTGTCAAAAGCAAAAGCAAATCTTCTCTGCAAGAAAGTGTCTCCAATCCCCAATTTAAGCTCTTAGATGTTCCACCTATTATGACAATGAGCTCACAAATACCGCTAAACATAAAATACAAGCAACTGAAGAGTTGGCAGATATAACATAAAATGAATTTAGAATCCTTTGGATTACAGATACAAGATCTGTCAGATATAGAATATAGAGCCGCTATGCAAATATGAGGATTATCTACATAGATGATCATGTCTTCTGTGAATAAAGACAGTTTTAGTTCTTCCTTTTCAATCTAGATGCTTCTAATTTTTTTTTTTTTTTTCTGGTGCTTCAAGAAACTTTTGATCACATTTAGTATAACTCTTCATTGTGCAGACACCTCTGAACTCTAGAGAGGTAATATTTCAAGTCTCTTTGTTTTTTAGCATCTAAAAGTCCTGAACTGAGATTCTAACAGAGCTGACAGAACCTATCAGATGTAGCACTTTTAAGGCTGGTGTGTCTGTTATTTACTGTTTTAATGATTGTATGTGAAAAACAATCCCAAAACCTAGGTAACAGATGACAGAAAACACTTAGGTCGCTCCTGAGTCTGCGGGGTTTGCTTACCTTATCTAGGCTGGGTTCACGCATGTGTCAACAGTTACAAGATGGCACGGTCACCCTACTTGTGTTGGCTGGGCACACTCTTGTGCATGGTGTTGACTGGCTAATGGCTGATCTAGGGCTCAGTTGGCCTGACTGGGGTGAATAAACCCTGTTCTACGTGACTCTTACCCTCTACCCGGTTAGCCAGGTCGAAATCTTCTCATGGTAACGACAGAAGGCAAGAGTGGTAAATGGAAATGCACATACGTTTTCCAAGCCTTTGAAAATTTTGCTGACACCTCATTGGTCAAAGCCATGACCAAACCCAGAGTCAGAGTGGGAGGACTCTATGGAGTTAGACGACAAAGGACACGGATACAGGGAAGCATGAAGAATTGGGGCCATTAATCCAATCACCATTGGTTAGAGCCAAGGGATTAGTACAGATGATAGCAAGGAAATACCGTGTATCTTGGCTCTGAGGCAAATGCATTTGCATTCTGCCTTCTCTGGTGGAGTGATTAGTGAAGTTTACCAGCAGTTCTTTCCCAAATGGCTGTGCGAGATCTGAGGAGTTTGTAAGAGTAGAGTAGGTACTGTGTGGACAGTTAGATCTATCTAATTTTCAAGGAATCTTCAAAGGCAGAGGAGGCCAGGCGATACTGAGGGAGTCATTAAATAAATGGATTCCAGTGTCCAGAAGATCATTTATTAATTGGAATCGTTTTGGTTGCAAATGATAGAAATCCAAGTGAAAGTGGATTTTCTTTTAAGCAGAAAAGAAACTTTGTAGCTTCCGTAAGTGAAAAATCTAGGAATCTAGCAGGTTTCAGACACAGCAGGATCCAAAGCCTCAAATAATGACATTGTGACTCAGTCTTTCTTTATCTCTGGGCTCTGATTATCTGTCCTTCTTCATTCTCAGGCAGGCTCTCTCCACGTGATGGCTGCCAGCAGCTCTAAGCTTACAGCCTCCATTGTAACAATGCCATGTGAAGAGAGCCTCATTTTCCTTTTAATTCCAATAAAGTTCTAAAATTGACCTCATTATTCTAACTTGTATTATCTCCCCAACCCTATATCTATTACTTAATCCGAGGGAATGGAAAAGGCATATTGGCCTGTCCTGCCTTGGACTCATGCTTTAGAGAACTTTGCATCTCTCTCTCTCTCTCTCTCTCTCTCTCTCTCTCTCTCTCTCTCTCACACACACACACACACACACACACACACACACACACACACACACCATAGTTACTTAAGAACACTTGATCGCAGGGGAACAGTTCTCAACATCCATTCCTATGACTAACACCAGTCAGGGACAAGGAAATGTCCTTGCATCTCTTGACCTGTGTCGTCAACAGAAAAACCTCGTGAGAATGCTAACTTTTGTGGGTTATGCTGCCCCTGACATTGGAGATAGTTACTACTGTGGAGTAAGCAGAGGATTTCAGTGACGGAATTACTTAGGTAATAGAACAAGCACTTAGGCAATTCTGTGTTTTATCATGTTATTAATTGTCATGTCCTTCCTCTTAGCATGAATTCTGAAATATTTTTTCCCACTAGTGCTAATTATCCACTTTCTTATTTCGCGTTGTATTTCATTTTATGGTTCCATAGATACTCACAAATTAGCTTCACAATCACAAGCCTGTGGCTGAACAACATTTTATAATATGAAATGATTCAGACTACTCTTAATATTTATAAACACCTGGACATAGATATAAATGTAGCATGCATTCAGTATATTAAATCTTTACATAGGCAACTGGATGGTTACTAAACACTAGAGTTGTGGATATTTTTTTTTTTAAATGCTAATAAGATTTATGCAAATTCCCTCCCCAGAAATTAAAATTTTAGCTTTGTTTAAATAGTTTTTACTTAAAATTAGAATTTCTTTAGTCTTTTAATTTTAAGATAATTTTGACTATTTTTTAAAAAGTTTTTTTGAGAGAGAGAGAGAACACAAGCAGGGGAGGAACAGAGAGAGGGGGAGAGAGGGAGAGAGAGAGAGAGAGAGAGAGAGAATATCCCAAGCAGGCTCAGCGCTGTCAGCACAGAGCCCGACACGGGGCTCCAACCCACAAATCATGAGATCATGACCTGAGCCGAAATCAAGAGTCACCCAATTGAGCCATCCAGGCATGTCTGATTTTGACTATTTTAGAAGAAAAACATATGTGAAAAACATATTTGAAAATAATTTTACTTATAAATTTATTTATAGTTTCTGGATATAAACTATAAATATAGTTTCTGGATATTTATAGTTTCTGGATATTTCAAGTTTTATACATTTTTACTGAAATTATATTTTATCTTTAATTCCTTTGGAAAAGGGGTTGATAAGCTATTCAGACTACTGCCAACAGGCTGCCTACCTGTGTTTGTAAATAAAGTTTTATTGGCACACATCCATGTTCATTAATTTATATATTGTCTAGAGTTGCTTTCACATACAATAGTGGAGTACAGTTGTTGAGACAGAGACTACACATAAGGGTAAAATATTTATTATCTTGCCCTTTAAGAAAAAGTTTGCTGATCCCTGCTTTAGATTATTGTCAATGGAACACAAATTATATGAACACATTAATTATAATAACATAATGAGTGATTGTGCTAGGATGAAAACAAGACAAATAGATTTTGTAGAATAAACATGTAATAATTTAGGAAATACATAATTTACTGTGCATCTGGACATTGCCAGTCCTTCAACATCACGCACAGAGGTGTAAGTATAATTAAATTAAACGATATTTTTGCTGATTTTAGGTCCTATAAAAACCAGAGTTTTACACAAAATTTAAAATTTTGGCATTCTGAGAGTAAAATCATAGAGCATATTTTATGTACCAATCTGCTCAATTTAGACTTTATAATATTTAGGTATGTAGTATGGGGTGCCTCCACTTTTTAACTCTTGTTTCTGGGTCTGTGAAAATTAGAAACAGAAGTTTCTAGGGAGAAGTTATGGGTTCCCTAAAGGAGAAGCATGATGTTAGAAACAGAAGAGGAGAGAAAGATTGGACAGATTACCAACAACAGATGTCGATTAGAGCTGACAGTTTGCCAACAGGAGTAATTCTATCAAATGCTACTGTTCTCTGATTCCAGAACAGGAATTAATGGGGGCAAGGAGAAAAATAGTAGAATAATATTCAAAATATTAGATGTTTATGGGGTGCCTGGGTGGCTCAGTCGGTTGGGCGTCTGACTTCGGCTCAGGTCATGATCTCATGGCTTGTGGGTTCGAGCCCCGCGTTGGGCTCTGTGCTGACAGCTCAGAACCTGGAGCCTGCTTCGGATTCTGTGTCCCCCTCTCTCTCTGCCCCTCCCCCGTGCTCGCTCGTTTTCTCTCTCTCAAAAATAAATAAATATTTTATAAAGCAGGGGGCTGGGGGGAGCACCTGGGTGGCTCAGTCGGTTAAGCATCCAACTTCAGCTCAGGTCATGATCTCACAGTCTGTGAGTTCGACCCCAGCGTCGGGCTCTGTGCTGACAGCTCAGAGCCTGGAGCCTGCTTCGGATTCTGTGTCTCTCTCTCTCTTTGCCCCTCCACCGCTTGTGCTCTGTCTCTCTCAAAAATAAACATTAAAAAAAATTTTTTTAAATATTAGATATTTATTAAATAGTGTGTATTCATATTAGATTGGATAAAATGTTAGAAAAAGTAGAATAAGCAAGCTATCTCATGATGTTCCTGGTCAGCAAAATGTTTGATCAGAAGCCCTATGGCCATTATCAAGGATCCTGCGAAAGCATTCCTGCTTTAAAAAGGAGAGTGGGGGGCACCTGGGTGGCTCAGGCGGTTGAGTGCCCAACTCGATTTCAGCTCAGGTCATGCTCCCAGGGTTGTGGGATCAAGCCCGGTGTTAGGCTCTGCACTGATTGTGGAGCCTGCTTAAGATTCTCTCTCTCTCTCTCTCTCTCTCTCTCTCTCTCTCTCTCTCTCTCTTTCTCTCTTTCTCTCTCTCCCTCTGCTCCTCCCCCCCAACCTCTCTAAAAATAAAAAATTTAAATAAAAAAAAATTGTTTAAAGGAGACTAGACTAGATTAGTTTCATCAACGAATGTTTATTGGGAGCTGTTTTGTCCCAGGCTGTGTCCTACGCCTCGGGGTTTAGACAATTGTATGATTCCAATAACTGGCTGAAAATGCTGGGAACAAACAGACTAGTTCCCACTGTTACAAATGTACACATTTGTCCTGTCTTAGCAGGACAGTCTAGTTCTGTTATTAAGAAAGCTCTGGATCTATTTTTACATCAGAGACACACAGACTCGGAAGCCATGACTGCAGGAGGTAATCTGGGAAGTTACCCGAGGACAGTCGATGGCCTTGACAGTTCAACTTCAAAAGGAAGAATTAAGCAATCTTGGTAACATAGATCCCCCAGATATAATTTGATTTCATCTAATCAGCCCACCAAAGGCAGAAGGTGAAATTCTAACAAATTAAATTAAAATGCAATATAAGCTGCTCTAAAAAGCAGAGTTCAAAACCAATTTTTCTCTGATTTCTTCTTTGAACCTGGAAGTTAAGAGGTCTGTGGAGGGGAAAGGATGCATCCTCTTTGATCAAAGTTATCAAATCAATTTATTCTGTTTCTAAAGGAATTAATGGCAAGAGAAGAGACAAAGGCATTTTATCTCACAGTACAGGGAAGGAATGGGACTTCATGAAATCTCTGGAGCCAGACTTAGGCAAATGACAATGAACAGCATAGTCTGTAGGATTAGAATGCTCTGTTTCCCTCCTTTCCTGCCATTGTCTCCTGTCCATGAAATTGCACCTTTGCCTTCTACCGATCTCCAAAGCTGTAGAACACTTTAGTTAGCAGGATTTTTAACTAAAAAAACTAACTAACTAAAGATTTTTAGTTAGTTAACTAGTTAACTAAACTAGCTAACTAAAGATTTTTAAAGTCAGAAGGAGCCTTAGAGATCATCTTGAAAACTTCTTCAGTGCCCAGGAAAGTTAAATAAATGGGCCCCAGACTTTTTGGTAACAGAAAAAAGTCTATAACCCAGATCTCTCAACTTTCATTTAAACATTCATGGGGTGCCTGGGTGGCTCAGTCGGTTGAGTAGTTAAGCGTCCGACTTCCACTCAGGTCATGATCTCGTGGTTCGTGGGTTCGAGCCCCACGTCGGGCTCCGTGCTGACGTCTCAGAGGCCGGAGCCTGCTTCAGAGTCTGTGTCTCCCTCTCTCTCTCTCTGCCCCTCCCCCACTCACATTCTGTCTCTCTCAAAGTTCAATAAACATTAAAAAAATTTTTAAACATTCTTTCAACGGTACCACTCAATATGGCACTATGGTACGATAAAGGGCTGCAGAGAAATATTCTTGGTAATCCATACATAAAGTCCACTATGGACTCCACCGTCTCTCGGATATTGGCTTGGCGCCTGAACCATCCACAGAGTTCTTTTGGGAAATGCTGGCTGTGTGCTCTGACTCTGACACTTCTCGGTTGTTGATCAAGGGCCGATCCCTTACCCTTTCAGACCTCAATTTAATCATCCCTAACGCAGGGGGAGTCCCAAAAAGCCCCTCGTAGGATCGTGTAAGGATTTTATTGTTTAAGATAAAATATAGGAAGCGCTTCACAAACTGCAAAGAAGTCCACAAATAGCAGGTGTTATCCCCACTGCTGCTGCCGCTGCTAAGAGACACAGCGTTTCTCCGAGACATTCCCTGGGGAAACTTTCCACATGCCGTAGTCTGTTGCTCTTTCTTCTCACTTGTTCAACATTTATGGGGTATCTGTTGCAGCCCCGGCGCCATTCTATGCCACGGAGCTCCAAAAATGAATGAGAAAAAATGCAGGCCATCCAGAATTCCACAGACTGGTAGCAGGTGTGGCAATAGTCAACGGGATATACGAAGTGCTGTGGGAGCACCGAGGGACTCCTTAGGCGGAGGGGGAACTTAGGCCGAGATCCTTGGGAAGGCTGCACAGTGCAGGTGCTGTCTGGATAGTTTTGAGTCAAAAGTGGAAGCTCTGCAGACAGGATAAGGAAGAGAAAAGAAGCGTGGAAATTGGTGGCTTTCCAGGCAGTTGCAATGGATTTGCATGTTTGCACAAAGAGAAGTAGCCTAGAAATGGCAGATATAGAAGATAGAACAACAATATCAGCAAGAGCTTTTTTTTTTTTTTTTTTTTTTTTTTTTAATGACTTCGAAGCTCTACGTTTTTTTACCAACATGTATAACGGGCACAAGGACCCTTCAAGGTGGGCGGCATTTCCTAAAGTTTGTGGATAAGAAAACTAAGGCTCAGAGAGGTTAAGTAACTTGCCTAAGATCACATAGCTGGTAAACAGGGAAGCCAGGTTTTGAACTTACATCGCGATGCTTGTATTTAATGTACCACACTGCTTCTTATAAACTGGGGGACATCAAGACATGACTGGAAATGTAGGCAAGGGACAGAATTTGTAGAACATGGAATACCAAAGCCAGGGGGCTTGGATTTTATTCTATAAACTGTGGGGATCTCGGAAAGATTGCTAAACAGGTGTTTTTTTAAAAAGCTCGATGGCAGTGTATAAATGGATGGGACAATGAAAATAATAGAAACAGGAAGATAATTTTAAAAAGTGTTATAAAGATCTTGGCAAGAGAAAATAGACAGCTGAAACTATGTGTTTATCTGCTGACTCATCGTACGTGGGCGCAGAGCACCGTTTTGTGAAATAAGGACATTTTTACCTCGCGTGACGGAAAGTCCAGAAGTCGGGCAGGCCGCTGGTTCATCTGAAGCCCTAAGTCTCTGCCCCAGTCTATAGTTATCCTAAAGCGGCTTTCCCTGGGAGACCCAAAAGGACTGCCAGTGGCAGTTAGAGGTCTCCATGCTCCCTGTTCATATCCTACCAGAGAGAGGAATCTGTCCTCACAAACCTTCCATCTGACTGGGTCAACTTAGGTCACTGGAGTGAGTATTGCCAGGGCACTGAAGGGCTTAAGAGGAATCAGGATTCTGCTCAAGAGCGGGGCAGGAAGGCTATGCTCCCCTGTGCCTTCTGTGGCAGAGGTAGCTACTTGAACCAAAGTATAGCTTTCTTAGGAAAGGGAAAGGGCGAGCTGATACCAAATGGACAACACGTAGCATCCACTAATGCCATCCGGCTTTGGGCACGGAGACGTGAAACAAATGGCTTTCCATACACAGCCGTCCCCAAACCAATCTGCCTAAGCGTGTGCCCATGGTGAAGGCCTTAGACTAGCTCTTCTCCAACTCTCTTTCTCAAATACTCTCCTGCCACTTTATAAGAAAGCCACACTCCCACCGATTCCAAATATTCCCATAGTGCCTTGCCTCAGGAAAAATTTTCTGGGGGGCCCCAAAAGAAGAGTATTTAAAATATTGCGGTTGACGGGACGCCTGGGTGGCTCAGTTGGTTAAGCATCCGACTTCAGCTCAGGCCATGATCTCATGGTCCGTGAGTTCGAGCCCCGCGTCTGGCTCTGTGCTGACAGCTCGGAGCCTGGAGCCTGCTTCGGATTCTGTGTCTCCCTGTCTTTCTGCCCCTCTCCCGCTTGCACTCTGGCTCTGTCTCTCAAAAATAAATGAACATTAAAATACTGCAGTTGATTATAATGACGAGGTAATAAATACTTCTGCATGTCAGATGGTTTCCAGCTTTTTGAAACTCAAAGGAGACCTCATAGGGTTATCACCTGATAAATCACTAAATACACTTTTTCAATGATAGATCGCAGTGCTATTTTTGATACATAAATTTTAAAAAGTAATATGGGGTAGAATTGGTGCTGAACCCTGTTTTGTTCTAATAATATGTTATATTAAACCACAGGTACATGAACTGATTGGGGGAAACCATAAAAGTCTCATCTATCTCATTAAATGATAAATTTGCAATAAAATGTACTTTTTATGTTTAATTTAAAAGGTCAATAAATTTGACTATGTATTAACAATTTTCATAATAACTCTTTTGAACACGTAGATACTTATGTCATCAAAATATACATTTTTTTCAACTTCAATTTATATTTTTGTTTCACAGAAGTATGAAGGGCCAGCAACAGAAGATTTCCAAGCGTTTAAATGGGGAAAGTTAAAGTGGAAATAATAAGGTCAAGGAGAAATATATAAAATTTTTAACCATTAATCAGGTGTTGGGGTGGGGGAGGGGGAATTGGAGAAAGGTGGTGAAAAGGCACAGATTTCCAGTTACAAGATAAACAAGTACAAGTACAATGTGACTACAGCTGACACACCTGTAAGGATCTATAGGAAAGTTTTTGAAGGTAAATCCTTTACACAGAAATCTTTTGTTTAAGGTCACCCTGGGGTGATGGGTTCACTCTTTACCGGTGAATTTAAAACATAAGAGCAGGAATTAAATACGAAGGGAAAGGCAGGGTCACTCAAAAGGTGAACCACCTAGACCACCCAGGATAAAGTAAAAAGAGAGAGTAAATCCTGAGTCCTCATCACAAGGAGAAACATTTTTCTTCTTCTTTCTTTTTATCGTATCTATATGGAAAGATGGATGTTAGCTGCACCTGTCACATTAACCATTTCACCATATAGGTAAATCAAACCATCATGTTGCATGCCTTCAACTTTTACAGTGAAGTATGTCAATTATTTCTCAATAAAACTGGAAAAAGTTCGTGTATTTCCAAATGAATGATTCTGAGTATCAAACTGGTCATTCAGGTTCCGTTGGGTAAGTTTTTTAAGTGCTATAGTAATTTTATGTTTAAATGTTAATACTTTAAATGTTAATACACTGTGTTACAAACCGTACCTCTTGACATATATAAACTTATAACAATTCTGAATGTCCACTTAAAGATGTGAAGGAGGGTATATAGTCTTTCCAAATTATTTTATTTTATTTTATTTTCAATATATGAAGTTTATTGTCAAATTGGTTTCCATACAACACCCAGTGCTCATCCCAAAAGGTGCCCTCCTCAATACCCATCACCCACCCTCCCCTCCCTCCCACCCCCCATCAACCCTCAGTTTGTTCTCAGTTTTTAACAGTCTCTCATGCTTCCAAATTATTTTAAAGATACAAATCAAAAATGCGAATCCTCACTTGTCTAAAGGAGACAACCAAATTGGGTCTTAGAGTAGCAGACTTGCTACAGGGCTGGGCCCATCACTCATACAGTTCCATTCTAGTGGTGCTGGTTTTGAGGTTCCTATAAACACCCAAGTCAAGATATCTTTTAGGCAGTTCAAATTCAGCAGAGGAATCTGGGCTAGAGATATATTGTTCGGGGATCATGTAGGGACAGAGATTGGTCAAATCAAAGGCAGATTTGCCAATATCAAGAGAAAGTATGACCATGGAGAAGAGCACCGGAATCATATTTGGGGAAATAACACTGGCAAAGGGAACAGAAGAGAGATCAGAGAAGAAGGAAGTGAGTAAGAAGAACAAAAACCAAGAGAAAAGTTTTTGAAAGGAAGTAATGGCCAATGATCCTAAAAGAGGTCCAGTAAGATGAAAGCTCTCATGTATCCATTGACAACAGTGATGTCAATTGCAGTGGAGCGGTAGGACAGAGGCCTGATGACACTGCCTGGCAGCGGGGGCAGGGTATTAAGCAAGACAAAGGTGAATTTGAGGCTCTGAATATGAGTGAAAGAAATAAAGTCAGAAAAGGGAGCTAAGTGCTTTGCCTCCTGGCTGGGAGGTAATGACAACAGTGCAGCTCTCTGACAGGTGAACTTACTAAACAGGGTTAATTTGGTTTTAGAAATTTGGGGATCGAGAAGATCCAAGTTTAGGTGAGCAGTGAGAATTGGAGACCTGAAATCAAAAGAAGTCAGTGCTCCATCCGTGAACGTCCTTCATTGTATTTTGGCTCCAGTATATGAGGTACGTATTCGGGTACAAAGATACAAGAGATAAATAAGATGGTCTTTGCTTCCGGGAACCATCTACACAGACGTGTTGGTCAAAGATGGACATAACGAGTGGGGTCTGAGAGATGGATAAAGAACCAGATCACGGCAGAGCCGGGGAGTTCTGGCCTCACAACGCACTAGAGAAGGGGAGCCGTCGGAGAAGTAGTAAGAAAATCAGAACAGCAAAGCCACCCCAAAAGCCAAACAAACATGAGATTTCAAGAAGTTGGTGGAATAGGACGCTGCAGAGAGCAAGAGAATTGAGAACAAAGGAAAAACTCACTGGGTTTAGTAATTAGAAAGTAATTGACAACCTTTGAGAATGAAATTATCAGTCCAGCTACGGAGGATGCAGAAACCAGTAGATGGTGAAAAAAAAGGGAGGGGATATTGGTGTACTCACTCAGAGAAGCTTCTTCATGACTTTTCTATCCCAAAGACTCCTTTTGCTGCACTTGTGTTATGGTTGGTGTATGAATGGCAACGTGAAGATATTGCACATTTGGTAAGTTAAGCTCCCAAGACTTTAACGTCTTGGAAAATGAGAGGTGCTTTGCCAAGTCACAGTCATATTACAGTTATGGACTCAGTAATAGTGTGAATTTCCCCATAATAATAGTACTTATCTCACCACCTGAAGCAAAAAGGATAGTTTCTAGGGCCCAGATACACTTTCTAATCATTAGTTAAGCAAGTCTCCTTTCTTGTGTGCACCCTCCTAAATGATCGGATTAAGCTTTTATCTTCCCCCTGGAGAGCTAATCAAATGTGTGGTAAAACCACTTAGAATCACGTCGTAACTTTCTTTTCTTCCTTACTTCTCCCTCCTTGGCTCTAAAAATTTGGTACCCATCCAGAACAAAACAAAACAAAAAGAATTGAAAAAAACAAAACAAAACCCTACCACATTTCCCTAGCAAGAACAAGTGTTCTGTTTTCCTCTATGAAGTCATTAGCCCTACTCTCAGAGCCTCTACGACCTGGGGTGAGCCTGGTACCCTGTATTTTCGTAGCAGGTAGTAGGAAGACGTAGAGTCTGCCTTCCAGATGCTCACGGTTTGAGGGTTGGTTGGGGCCTCGGGATAAGGGCATGTTTCTCATAAAATGGTAATGATCAGAACCCAGTGTGGTTCTTCCTACTATAGATATTGAGAACTTGAACTTGAGTTGAGGAGGGTAGACTCTCATGTTTGAAGGACTTCAAATTACAGCTCTACCTCCCCGATACTTGTATACATGCCTCCCCACCAACATTTCCGCTAAGTGAAATGTCAGCTAGTGAATTCGCTAGCTCGTGAGGACAGCTCTGACTCTTAGGAAGTTCTTCCTTATAAGGAGTCCAAATGTATCTCTTGTATTAACATTGGTCCTAGTTCTACCAAGTCCGGCCACTCGGAGCAAATGTGGTCCCTCTAAACCCTTACACATATTTGGAGGCAGTTTCAGTCCTCAAGCCCTTGAGTCTCCACCTTTCCTTCAGCTTCTACTCATAAGT
Source organism: Panthera pardus (assembly GCF_024362965.1). NCBI lineage: Eukaryota > Metazoa > Chordata > Mammalia > Carnivora > Felidae > Panthera > Panthera pardus. Next base: position 94,807,315 of record NW_026526677.1, read on the forward strand.
TTGGCTCTAAGCCCTCCACTGCCCTAGCTACTCTGTCTGAATGTACTGTGTTTTGTCCTTCTAAACTATCCTCCTGATACAGAACACAATTCTGATTCCTGGGCTGCCCTCGGAAGGACATGGAGGAGGCTGCCATCTTTTCCCATATTTGAGGTTCAACAAGTCTGTGCCACTCCAGAGAACATGCATTTCACTGACACGTGACATGACGTGCTCCACACCACTCCTGCCCCACCAGCCTTCAATGTTTTCTTCTTTGTTATGGAGAACATCTGTTTCCCTGCTTGATTTTAAAGGCTTTTTCTCATCTTTTCCTACTGGAATCAGTTGACTTTATTTTACATTCCACTCTAACAGACACCCATCCCTTGGGTCAGTCTAATTCTATTAATGTATGTCAAACATATCATGCCTGTTCACCTCCAAGTCCGTGCGTGTTCTCATGTTGGTCCCCATCTGAAAAGCTCTTCCCTTTGCCCATTTACACTCCCTTTGTCTTTTAAAACCCAACTCAAATACTACCTCCCCAGTGCGGCCCTCCTGTGCTATTCTGGCCTGAATTATCTCCTGCTTTTCTGAATGTTTTTCTCCCTCAGAAGGTGATACAGCAGGACCCACCTTACACCTCATGAGGACAAAATATTTTGGTCATTTGCTATCAATGATATGCATAAATATTACACTCAGAGTAAAATATGAACCGTGGTTAAAAATTCACTTTTTTTCACTGGTTGTGATGGACTGAATGTGTCCCGCCAAATTCACATGTTGAAATCCTAACCCCTAGTATGTTGGTATTAGGAGGTGGGGCCTTTCGGGAGGGAATTAGGTCATGAGGGTGGAGTCCTCACGAATGGGATTAGTGCCTTCTAAAAGCAACTCCGGAGGGCTCTTTCACCCTCTTTCCACCATATGAGGAATGCAAGGAGAAAGGAGTCTGCAGCTCAGTTCTGACCCAAACCCAACCGGGTTAGACTTATTAGCTTCCAGAACTATGAGAAGTAAATGTTTGTTGTTTAAGCCACCTAGTCTGCAGAACTTTGTTATAAGAGCCTGAACAGACTAAAACACTGGCATATTGCCAGGGCCTGCAGCAGTGTCTGGCACATAGTAGGTACTCAATAACTACTGGTTGAATGAATGAATGAATGAATGAACGAATGAATACATGAATGAATGAATACGTGAATGAATGAATACGTGAATGAATGAATACATGAATGAATGAATGAATACGTGAATGAATGAGTATGTGAATGAATGAATACATGAATGAATGAATATATGAATATATGAATACATGAAAAGTGCTTAAATGCTTGCCAATTGATTGATTGCCCTGGATTGGCCAGATGATTAGCCAGAGAGACTAAATGGCGGAGAAGGACAGGAACATCAGGCTTAAAAATCAAACAGTACTCCACCTCCTTGGTCTGATCCAGACTTGCGGAAGGAGAGGAAAGAGGTGGAGGAAGAGGTGGGCTGTCAGCAGAGAAAGTCACCAAGTTCTCAGGAAAATAAGATTATGTAGGGAGTTCTGACTCATCCCGGGAAATCATCAGGAATGTTTCAACACTCCCTAAAAACTGCGGCCCCCGGATAAAGCTTTGAGGCAATTTTGGCTCCTCTCTTGTCTTTCCCCATTGATACGAGGGAGCTCTTGTTGCGGACTGATGGGGCTGTGGTATTTGGTGCTCAGTATGACAGGGTTTGCCCTGTGGTATCAGTCACCTTCAGCCTCACATATCTTCTGAGCCCAGGAAACTATTGGCGGCGGGAGTGATGGAGGCAGGAAAAAAAAAAAAAAAAAAGGATTCAAGGGCTGATGTAAACTCTGTTGTACAACCCGAACTTTTGTCTTCACCCACCTCATCTGCCTCCCAGATACCTGGGTCTTCACACGTAATATACTTTATGTGTAAGGCATAATAATAATAATAATGACTTAGAACAAGAGCAACCATTATTTGGCTCCCGATTCTGCAATTTGAGCAAGTCTCAGCAGGGACACCTTGTTTCTACCCACCATGGTGTTGCCTGGGGCAGCTTGGCGGGGACCAGAGACTGGAACGGATTGCGGCTGGCTGCACCTCTCTCAAGTGGACCGGTTGGACTTCTTTCCAGCCAAGAGGGCTTCAAAGAGTGAGCTGAAGCTTCACAACCTCCTAAGGCTTAGACCCAGAAGGCACACAATGTCACTTCCACCACCACCTATTATCGATCAAAGCGACTCATCAGACCGGTGTAGAGGTCAGGAGAGGGGAAAAACCCTACCTCCTGGGGGGAGCGGTGTCAAAGTCACGTTCCAAAGGACACGTAGGATGGGAGCGATTTTTCCGATCATCTTTGGAAACAGTCTACCATAGTGATGTTTATCGCCATCTGTCTCTCTACTAGATTACCTCCCTAAGATCAAATCCCTGTTTGTACTCATTTTATGGCTCTCACAGTGCCTAACTATCGTAGCTAAGGCATAGGAGGTGCCCAGACAGATCGAAAACCTACCAAACACGTAGAGGAGCTGGTAGCTTTTCCACTCACAAGCTGACTCAGGCTGTTTCCTCCACTCAACGGTAAGAACATGGGCTTTGGAATTAAGCACACCTAGGCTGGCATCCTGGTTCTACTACATACGAATTGAGTGAGCATAAACAAGAAGCCTGAATTTTCAATAAATGTTTCTACATTGTCAGCTGCTTCCTTATTTTGAAATTGGGATGGAAGTTTGTATCTCACCATTGTGAAGATTAAAGAAAATAACATGTGCAAAGAGATAGCAGAGTGCCAGGACTATAGTAAATGCTCAAAATATGATAACTACATTTAAAAAAATTTTTTTTAATGTTTTTTAAATTTATTTTTGAGAGAGAGAGCACGAAGAGGAGAGGGAGACACAGAATCCGAAGCAGGCTCCAGGCTCTGAGCTGTGAGCACAGAGCCCAACGCAGAGGTTGGACTCACAAATTGTGAGATCGTGACCTGAGCCGAAGTCGGACGCTCAACCGACTGAGCCACCTGGGTGCCCCTGATAATTACATTTTAATCTTCCTCCTCTGTCTCCCTCTCCCCAAGGCTCTTCATGAGTCCAGGCATGATGACTCCCTCAAAATCATCTCTTCCTTGGAGCACTCGCTGGTCTTCCAAATGGAAATGAATTCTGCATCCCCTGGATCAGAATTTGACTTTGGTTTCTTCCCTCGCATTTTGAAAACTATAGATCATTCAGCGTTGAGCTGCTAGGAAAGGAAATCATCTGGTTGCATACACTTTAGTTACAGATATGGAGAAATTCAGGCCGGATGGATAAGGCAACTTGACCAAGGACTCATAGCTAGAATTGGACCCCAAGACTTCCTCATTCTGCAATGATACCAAGTTTTGTACCCCGTGAACACATAGCCAGAAAGGCCATGCTATCAAATTCTCAGAAGGAACCGGAAATCGGAGGACGCCAACCGCAGAGTGGGTAGGCTTAAGCTCACGGATAGAATGAGGCTGGTGTATGTGTTTTGTGTGGCTCACAGGCATTTGCCACACACACACACACAAAATTGAAGAAGTTGCCAACATTAAAAAAAAAAACGTTCATATCAAAATCCAGATTATCAGCTTCATTTGAAAACAACTGGACCCTCTGGCCACACTGAGCCTGCCTGCGAGCGAGACGACCGTCTGCTGGAACCATATGGCGGCTGCCCTGTGAAATGTGGCCGTGGTCTCCCATGTGTCCGGGTTCAGGAAAGTTCAGCCTGCTTTCCTCACTTGGGTTAGCTGCCTAGCCAACGGAGGCAAGTGAGCGCGTGGCTCCTGCCTTAGATGAAGGCGTTGGAAAATCACACAAACATCTTCTTTTGTATAGCAATTGTGTTTCTGTATGTTCCATCTCCCTGCAAATTATAAGCTCCCTACGGGCACTTACCGTGTCTTAGGAAACTTTGATAGAAGTAATAATACTTGTTTAGCACTCACTGCATACCTCCCAAATAGCATTTAGGTATACGATCACATACAGTACTCAGTAACTTAGTGATGTGAGTCTTACTGAATTTGTTTACCTTCTAGATTTTTCTATCAGCTGAGGAAACAGAATCAGAGAGGTTGATCCCAAAGATCAGCCAGCCATGAAATGTGGAGCTGGGTGTGGAGGACATCTGGTGTTAATTTTCCTTCGGGGAACCGTCCCTTTCCCTCCCAGTCCTGTGGTTTGGGTGAGGCCGATCCCATAGGAATTGGACTCAGGCCTGTCCAATAAGGGTTCTGATTACCCCTAACCTTAGTGATTGGCTTGTGTGACTATGTCACCCAAGCTGGGCCAATCAGAACGAATCAGAAAAGTCCTCAGTCTTTTTCTAAAATTCTTTCTTCTTGCATTAAGTTGATCACTTTCAGATTAGACCAGCCTCCCCTTTCTTCAGACTTCCACGGGCAAGTGACGAGTGTCCTAGGAGGAGCTCCCCAGCTCTGCAAAAGGCCATCCCACCCCTAGACTCCAAAACACCACTGACAGGAGTAAAATAGGCTGTAAACTCTGCTTGCTCCTAAAAAAATACTCTCACCTCCCTGCCAATCCTCACTGGCCTACCACAATGTGCCCCGAGATCACCAAGGCTCACTCAATATATGCATTATCTGTTTATGTCAGTCTCCACAAAAGCATAGGGTGCCCAGATCATCCCACATTCCCAGGAGGCTGATCCTCATACTTCTTTCTGGACAACGAGGCATGCATAACACCCTCATAGTCCTTATCCTCTTTTCCTGCTATTTTGTTTTCCATAGAATTTGCATTCTGAACATACACAGTTACTTATTTCTTGGTTTTTCCCCGACTTTATTGAGCCATAATTGACATGCAATGTTGTGTAAGCTGAAGGTGTACAAAGCGTTTATTTGAGAGGTACCTGGCTGGCTCAGTCAGTAGAGCATGTGACTCTTGACCTCGGGGTTGTGAGTTTGAGCCCCATGTTGGGTATAGAGATTACTTAAAAATTAAAACAATCTTTAGGGGTGCCTGAGTGGCTCAGTCGTTCAGGCATCTGACTTCTGATCTTGACACAGGTCATTGTCTCATGATCGAGCCCCACATCTGGCTCACTGCTGTCAGCCTGTCAGCACAGAGCCTGCTTTGGATCCTCTGTCCCTCTCTCTCTCTCTCTGCTCCTCCCTGCTCACGCTGTCTCAAAAAATAAATAAAACATTTAAAAAAATCTTCGAAATTTAGGGAAAAACGTGTTGATTTGATACACTTTTGTATTGCAAAATGATTACCAGCATAACTGATACCAGCTGATACCACATCATGTCACATAATTACCATGTTGTGATGAGAACATTTAAGATTTCCTTTTTTTTATGTCTGTCTGTCTCTCCCTACTAGAATGCAAGCCTTGTGAGGAAAGGGACCTTTCCTGTCCCTGCTTAGAACAGGGTCCGGGACAAAGGAGGAGTTCGGGGAGTATTGAGTTAATGAAGGAACGCTACCCATCGTACCTTATAGGGATAAGCCCACCTGAGAAAGAAAACAACAAAGAAAGCAGACGCAGGGGGAGGAAAGAAAAATATTCCTGCTATATATATATTTTAAAAACCTGCATTTTAGTTTGCGAGGGTCCTGTCAGATTAGGACTCCTCTCTCCTCATCTCATGTAACCTTGATTGCCTCCTAAAAGCCTTATTTCCAAATACAGTTATACTTGGTATTAGGGCTTCACCGTATGAATTTTGGGGAGGACACCTTAACCCTGGATGTGCCTTAAGCCTTTCAGTTACATGAAGCAATAAATTCTTCTGTTTATTTCAGCCAGGTTGAGTTTGGTTTCTGAAGATACATTTAGAAGAAGCCTAACCACTCCACAACAACAACCAAAAAAACAAGCAGCCCGGTTAAGAAATGGGCAAAGGACTAGAACAGACATCGTTCCAAAAAGATATACAAATGGCCAATAAGCACAGGAGAAGATGCTTAACATCACTGGTCGCTAGGGAAAGGCAAGCCAGAGCTACAGTGAGATATTTCTTCACACCCACGAGGATGGCTCTGATCAAAACACAAACAAACGGAAAACAGGTTATTTGGGGAATAATGATGTAATGTTGATGAGACCGTGGAGAAATTGGAACATTTGTGCCTTGCTGGTAGGAATATAAAATGGTGCAGCTGCTGTGGAAAAGGGTATGATGAGTCCTCAAAAAAAGAAAAACAATTACCATGTGATCCCATAGTTCTGTTTCTGGATATGCAGCCAAAAGAAATGAAAGCAGGGCCCCTAGTAGATATGTGCACACCCATGTTCATAGCAGCATTATTCACAACGGCCAAAATGTGGGATGTGCTCAAAACAAATCAGGTAAATAAGTGAAGTGATACATAAGTGAATGAACACGCTATGATTTATTTTTAATTCACATGACATCACAACGACATGACATCATCATCTCCCGGCAAAAAGCAAACATTCCAGTCGGTGGTCCTTAACAGGCTGGCAAGTATCATGAAAGTTCAACACAACCTCTTACTTCGGGAAGCCAGGGGGTCCCTATGCGTTCACACTTGCCCATTCAGCCCAGGAGAGTTTGTTTTCCCTGTGAGTGTGTGCTTCAAGTGTGACTTTTGAGGAGAAACACTGGGAAGGTAGAGGTGCTTTTCTTTGCACCATCGACTGTTGCTTGCATGCCCAGGCACTACCCCAGAGCCTCATGGCGGACATGGCAGTTTGGCAAAAGTAGACGTGACTTTGAGACCAGCCGTGAGCTTTCATTCACTCCTTCACCAAGCCCTGGTGAGTTTTACATCCTGGATGGCTTCAACCTTCTCCACCCTCACTGCCACCACCCTGAGCGAAGCTATCGTCCCCTGTCCTCTGACTACTTGCAGAAGCCTCCTAACTGGGGAGTCTCATTTCCAGCTTGTAGCCTCCCCCCCACATCCGGGTCCATTCCCTGCAGAACAGCCGAGCTGTTTTCCAGACCATCGATCTGATTACATTCCACCCTGATTTCAACCTTGAATGACTTCCTACCGGGGAAGGATAAAAGATAAGCCTCCTAACTTGTCCTACTTGGCCCTCCTATGTTCTGGCACCTGTGTAAACGTCCAGGTCTCAGTGGAACCACGTCCTACATCTTCCTTGGCCTCCAGCCAGATGCTGTGGGTCTTCTGTTCCTGAAACGCATAAATATTTCCACCACAAAATCTTTGTGCACCCTGGCACTCCTCCCCACCCCCACACCCCCTACCTGCTCAATTCTTCTATCTCCTTCAGCTCTTGATACAATCATCTCTTCTTCCATAAAATCTTCCCTGATCTCTCACATTCCAGCCAGGCTAGGTCAGTAATGAGCTTGCACGGTTCAGTGTTCTTTTCCTTCAGGATACTAACCTCTGCTGCTAATTACACACGCCTTCAAAGCACTGTTTGATCAACTGTCTCTCCTGCACTGTGCAGTTTCTAAGCTCCTTAAAAACAAAGGCAATGTTTGCTTTCGCCCATGATTGGATCACTGTCATCTAGCACAAGGCCTGGCATTTAATAGTTGCTCAATAAATTGGGGGGGGGGGGGAAGGAGGGAAAGAAAACGACAGGATCCTCATCTGGAATTTTAGGGAACCATATAGCAGCATGTGCACACAACACCAATGCCAGTTAGACGTAACAGCGGGAGCTGAGCAGACAGAGTTCCAAGTTTCATCTTGATTTTGTTGGCTTGGTCAAATTGCCAAAAGTCTCATTTTTCGTTTTCTTCCATTTATTTCAACAGACAGAGGTAAAACCCCTACTAAGTGCAAGGCATGTGTTACTAGAAAAATGTTTCTTGGGGCATCTGACTGGCTCAGTCGGTAGAGCGTGCGACTCTCGATCTCAGGGTCATGGGTTCAAGTCCCACAGGGGACCTAGAGCTTACTAAAAAAAAAATACTCCTCAACTGGAAGGGGTGCCTTCCATAGAGGAATGTAGCAGAATTTTAAGGGGAAGTCTTACTCAAAGTACAAAGAAACCCACAGCCAATGTGATGGGTGCATGTTGGGCGTGTGAGTGAGCGAGCGGGCAAAAAAGTGATAGAGATGTGAATCAGACAGTTCAGGACATCAAAAACTTACTCTCAAGTGTGGGAAAGACCTGGAGCTCAAATGATGTACTACACAGATGTTTTCTAGAATAGAGACGAAAGGTGCATGCAGAGCTCAGAGAAGGGGTGATTAATTTCAACCTGGGGAAGAGGGCAAGAGGGTTTGTTGGGAACTTTGGAACTCTGTCTGGAAGGGTAGGTAGCACCTCCCAGAGAGCCCTGAGGGACGGCCGCATGGACCTCTTTCCAAGAAAGATGGTGAGGGCTAACTAGTTAATGTTTGGGAGGCCCTCTGAAGCCTTTCACCAGAGGATCTGTGGGTATCAGGTCCAGTTACCCCTTGAACAAACATGAATTTGAACTGTGCGGGTCCACTTACACGCAGACTCTACACTTCTGTACTAAATGTGTTTTCTCTACCTTCTATGTTCTTAATAACATTGTCTTGTCCCTAGCTTCCTCGGTTGTAAGAATACAGTATATAATACACACACCATACAAAATATGTGTTAGTTGACTGTTCATGTTATCAGTAAGACTTCTCTGGTCAACAGCAGGCTAAGAGTAGTTAAATTTTGCGGGAGTCAAAGACTTTACATGGATTTTTGACTGTGGGAGGGGTCAGCACTCCTAACTGCCCACGCTGTTCAAGAGTCAACTTCACTACCTTGTGACAGAGGATAATTCTAATATATTCAGCTACACAGCGGCTGTGCTCGGCTGATGACGTTATTCCTGTGAAGTGAATGTATATAAGCTTTTTCCTTCAATACAGAAAAAGGTCTTGATTTACCAGCATAATCAGTTTGTGAGAGAAAAATCTTGCAGCTGCCAATAGGGGATTAGCTTGGACGGGGTTGACTCATGTCTAAAACCAACCGGTGAGTTCTGCCCTATTTCTGTTCTCACGGAGCCGGCCAAACGTCTGGTGCTCTCTGTGACTTTATCAATTCAGTTTGACCCCTCGAGAAACACACAAACAAGGGCAAGTCTTTCTAGAACAAGATAAGGGGAAACAGAAAACAGTGGTGGTGTTAGACAAAACCGTGACGTCACCACACGTGCCCGTGGAACGCCCCGTCACTCTGGCTCAAGAAGAGCACAAGACTCAACGGTTGGCTCTTTCTGGGTTCTGGAAGCCATGCTAAATGCTTTGTGTGTATTGTGTCATTGGCTCCTCACCACCACCTGAGACAGACAGTCACTGCCATCCCCATTTTATAGGGGACAGGGCTAAAGCCCAGAGGGGCTGCGTAACTTGTCCGAGGTCACGCAATGGTGGGATTTGAACTCATGACCACCATACTCGACGGCCTCTCACCCACACAGTTGAAAGCAAGGACATTAGAGTCAGGAAAACTGGCTATCACAACACTTTTATCACTTTCTAGCTGTGTGATCTTGGGCCTATTATCTAACTTTTCAGGGGCCTTTGCATTGGAATAAGCCCCAAAACCTTCAACTTGGGAAATGACTTTCATTTTGGAGGAATGTGCCATCTCAACCTGCTGGTTGACTGACTGCCCCATGTCCCCAGCCCGCTCCCCCAGCTGAGCCGCTGATTTCATCTCCTGCGTGCTTGACCAGTTCTGAGTAAGGATGTGCTGAAGTAGGCTGAGCTGTACCAAAAGGAGGCCAAGTCTTGGAATACTCGGGCCTTCCTTCGGTCTAATCCAGTTTCCAGAGCTCTAACAGAGGCCCCTGAGCACCTGTGTGGCTGTTCCACTCTTCCCCTCATGTGGTTCCTCAGTCCTACCAATGGAGCACCCGACCTTGCCTTCTTTATCCAGATTCCCCCATGCACTTGGATTTGTATGACTAGGCTCGTGCTCTGACACCGTCCAGGTTCTGGTTCTAGAAACCTATCTAACGCCCAGTCCTGGTATATGGATTGGGCCCTGCCTTGCACTTACCGGTCCCGTTTCCCAGCTCAAAAGAGGAGCGCTGCTCCTTAGGTGACTCTAGGAGCTGGGCCTCTGCCACCTCGAACAGACCTCTTCATTAGATGCTTATCTGACCACTTGGCACACCTGTGCTCTCAAAACTGCTCCATCCACAGGCAGGGAAACCTAGCCATTCTTTTTTTCTTTCCACCCTCCCTTCCTTCCCCCCTCCCTTCCTTCCTTCCTCTTTCTTTCTGGTATCTTAATTTCTTATTTTTTTCTTTCTAGACAAATTCACATCACATAGAATTCACCATTTTAATCACCGAGAGCATATAGTTCAGTGGGTTTCACCAAACCTTAGCGTATTCACAAGGTTGTGCAACCATCACCGCCATCTAATTCCAGAAGATTTTAGTCTCCCCGTAAAGAAACTCCAGAGGACATTAAATCTGAAAAGCAAACCGGAAGGCTGGAAGGGACAGGGCTTAAGGTGACACAGCTGGGTATGCAGAGCTTCCTAAGTGAGAAGCAGGTGTGCAGAAGATGATGACGGGGGGCAGAACGTCCTAACCCCAAATGTGGCCCTCGGCACACTGGATGTTTCAAGCGGAAGGAACTTGAGAGATGGCAGGTAGAGGAGGGGTTTTCTGACTTTCTTCTGAAGCAGACTGTAAGGTCCTCCCGCGAGAGGCTCCCTTCCTGTACTCAGAGGAAAGGAACATCCCTGTCTCTGAAGACCGATGGACGCCGAAAGGAATCTGAGTGAACAGACCTGGCTGTTTTCCCTAGTTTACTACTCTTCGCTCGTACTGTTTTTTTGTATGATCACACTTTTCCATGACTCTCCAGTCTTCATCTAACCTACCACAAACACTTAGGTTTAACTGCCCCCAAAATAAAAACCAAAAAAAAACACACCATACTCTTTACCAGTCATTCTCCATTTCCCACCCACCCACCCCCAACCCCCGGCAAACATTAATGTACTTTCCAGCACTGTGGATTTGCCTCTTCTGGCCATTTTGTATAAACGTACGCATATAATATTTGGCCTTTCTTTGGCGTCTTCCGCTTAGCATCATGTTGAAACACAAATCAGGACTTCATTCCTTTTTACGGCCGCATAATACTCCATTGTGTAAGTTAACCATATCTTGTTCACACATTCATCAGTGGGACCTTCGGGCTGCTTCTGCTTTTTGGCTGTTATGAATAGTCGTTCTACCGGCATTTGTGTATGCGTTTTTCTTTATATGCTTTCAGTTACATCAAGGAGGGGAATTGCTAGATGATAATGGTGACACTATGTTCAACTTTTGGGGGAATTTCCAAGCTGTTTTCCAAAGTGACAACTCATATTCTCGCCAGTGACACACAAGAGTTCCAACTTTCCACATCCCTCTCAGTACTCGTTATTGTCCTTCCCCTGTCTTGGCCGTCTTGGTTCCCCTGGCAGGGGGTATTTTCTTGACGTTGGTGATTCTTTGAATGAAATAGTTAAAGCATTTGGGCTTTGATGATAGAGCTCTAAGTCTGGGTTTGCTCTGCCATGCAGGGTACTAAGGCAGATATATATCTGGAGTAAGTTTTTGGTTTCTTTTTTAACTTCTTGACCCTCAATTTTCTCATCTGTTAAATGGGAATAATAGGGCTGTTGCACTAATTATATGAGACAATGCATGTCAAACCCTCAGTATAATGCCTGTAAAGCCCCTTGATAAATGAAAGCGGTCATTATTACTGTCTATCTTTCTTTGCCTCCACGGCTAGACCTCAGGTCAATGGGTCATTACGTTGGTTATTTGACCAGGTAACAACTATGTATGGAGAGTCCATCATGTGCCAGGCACTGTTTTAGGAGCTAGGATTATGGTGCTCAACGAGGAAGAGGCCCCACAAGTAGGAAGCTAATATTCTACTAGGGCAAGGGCCATGATAAATATGGAAATTCAAAACTAAAGGAGCTAATCATAGAGCCTTGACAAAATGAAATAGGGTAATGCCATAGTGAGCAGGGTGAGGGTTAGCAGATGTGGCCAGGGCAAGGCCCTCAGAGGAGGTACATTCCAGTTAAGACGCAACTGGAGAGGGGCGCCTGGGTGGCTCAGTCGGTTGAGCGTCCGACTTCGGCTCGGGTCACGATCTCACGGTTCATGGGTTCGAGCCCCTCGTCAGGCTCTGTACTGACAGCTCAGAGCCTGGAGCCTGCTTCCGACCCTGTGTCTCCCTCTCTCTCTCTCTCTCTCTGCCCCTCCCCCACTTTCTCTGTCAAAAATAAATAAACATTAAAAAAAAATTTAAAAAAGAGTAAAAGACCTGACTGGAGATGGAGATGGGGAGGCAGCCACAGAGAGGCGTAGGGAAGAGAGTTCACTCAACAGACCCTCCAACACAGAATCCCTGTGACAGGAGCAGCTGGGAGAGGCTCAGGGGCTGAACGAAGGGAGGGGGAGAGAAGGGGATGGCAAGCCTGAGACCCCAAGAAGACACAGGAGCCGAAGAGCTGCCCAGGCACCGTGCTGGTGACAGCACCGTGCCGATGGTGGGGCCCCAGAGAAGGACGTCAGTGAAACTGGGCCAGACCCTGAGTGTGATACGGGGCAGGAGTTCTGGGGACTGAATGTTCTCCGCGGTTTGCAGGAGCAGAGGAAGTCTCACTGGAGAGCGTCAGCGTGGCATGCTCCCTCCCCGCAAGCCCCTGTCACTCACTCCTGGGAAGGCCTGTCCTCGTTTGGATTTCTTAATATCTGACACAGAGCACTCGGTCACACGTCCGCTGCTGGCGTATCCACAACGGAACAGTGTGTATGACACAGGTGCTGGCACTTTGAACAGTTGGGAGGAGAAAGCCTGGACTCTCTCTGCCTCTCAGGGAACATTCTGGGTGGGCCTGGTGGGTTCGAACACTCGTCCTGTGACACCACAACATCCAAACACAAGCACCGAGGTGGCATCATAGAAAGCCCAACTTGCATCCCGTGAGCCGGCCTGAGTGCTGCCCTTGACCTCTCTGTGGCAGTGCCCGTGGCAGTGGAGGAGTCGGGAGCACTCGTGTGCCACTCGGGGAAAGGATTTCAGACTGGCGCTCGTGTGTTTGTGCTCTGTGCTCTCACACTTTCCAGCTCTCTGGCCCTGAGACAGCACCTATGACACGGCAGCAGCAAGTCCGTGGCACGGAGAGAGCTGAACAGGGAGCCTGGTGCTCAGGAAGCCCTCAATAAGCTCGCTTATTGTCATTTATTATTATTATGTTTACCTACTCCTGCCGCGACGGTTTTAAGAGCCTCCGGTTATGAAGGGTCACCATGCTTTGAAAAGGATATGAAGAGGTTGAAGGTTATCCCAAGAAGGGCGATGATTAAAATGGTAAGAATTTGGGGGGCACCTGGGTGGCTCCATCGGTTAAGCGTCCGACTTCGTGTCAGGTCATGATCTCACGGTTGGTGGCTTCGAGCCCCGCGTAGGGCTCTGTGCTGACAGCTCGGAGCCTGGAACTTGGTTCAGATTCTGTGTCTCCCTCTCTCTGTGCCCCTCCCCTGCTTGCGCTCGGTCTCTCTTTCTCTCTCAAAAATAAATAAACGTTAAAAAAAAAATAACAAAAATAAAACGATAAGAATTTGAAGATTTGAAGAAAAAGTTGGCATGGGAAGGGTGAGATTATATGAAAGAGTGTTATTAAGCAGTTTTCAAGCATGAAAACTGAAGAGTTACAAGATGGGGAGGGGAACAAAACCAATATTTTCTTGGTGTAACCCACCATATGCTAAATCCCAGACCGGGGTCTTTCCATTTATTATTGCATTTAATCCCTATTGCAACCCTCTGAAATTGCTGTTGTTGTTGTGATCCCCATTTTACAGATAAGGAAACTGAGGCTGGGAGGCCAAAGGCAAACACTAAGTGATGTGCTGGTGTCTGACTCTGATCCCAATGGTCCTTTCTCTATAACCTAAACCAGGAAAGCCCCAGCTAAACCTATCTCATTATTCTGGAGATTACGAGCTCCACAGATCCCAGTATAATTCCCCAAATGTTACGGTTGCACACTGGTAGTTCTCATGGAGCAACTAATCCAGCCCAGAGAGGCAGATGTGTGACCATGTAGGTGGAATATTGAAATGAGAAAGTCTCTTTGTGTAGCAAGAACGCGCTTCTGGCAATGTGCAGAGGAAGTGGATTCCTTCTCCTAGGGCTGAGAAAGTCCTTAGGGAGGGGAGAAGAAAGTCAGAGGCCTTTTCCAGGGGAGGAGTTTCTCCCCCCTGGAGATAAGGCTCTCCGGGGTTCTCTGGTGGAAAGGCATGGGAAGGGCATCCTTTTCAGCTGGGGCTAAGGAAGCCACAGTATGGAGGTGGGAAGCCATGTGGTTCATTCAGGAAAAGACTTAGGCCACCTGGACAGAAGCATGGAACAGGGTTCCCAGGGGCAGAGGAGCTGGAGAAGGAGAGTGACACCTGAAGGTGACGTGCTTTGCAGGACAAGCTATGGACTTTAGATTCTGTCCTGGAGGCAGTGGGGCTTCCCAGTAGGTGAACAGCTTGATCGTATCTATGCTTTAAGACATCACCTCTGGCGACTGTGTAAAGGATTCAGCAGGGAAAGAGTGAAGCCATAAAAGTCAGGTTCTTCTAATTTACTTTGCAGTATGCTTGCCTTTGGACCCCATAGGGCCCTTTTGGTAGACAGGAAAGGGGACATTTCAAGGAAGCCGCTGAATCTGGTCTTTTAAAGAGCTCCCGCTCCGTGCCATCTGACCTGGTCTTCTCGGATGCCTGATCAGGAAACCTGCTGTGGTAATGGTGGCACCACCAACCATCATTTCCACTGCACTGAAAAGTAAGGAAGGCTTTCCGAGTGTGTCATTTACTTTTGAAACAGTCTCTAGCTGAGATACCAGCATTTTCGAAGCAGAGAGAAGTGGTTGTCTCCAAAAGTTGAGAAGTTTCCAGAAAAAGGCAATAGTTCCCAAGACAGGCAGGGTGAGCAGCATGGTCTGGGGTATTGGAGGAGGCTCAGGCTTCATTCATTCATTCATTCATTCACAGCTGCTCATTGAATGCCTGTTTGTGTCAGGCCTCATGCTGTATACTGGACACGCCAAGGTGAAAAAGGTAAGGTTCCTACCCTCAACAAGGTCTCGGTCTAGTGTAGAAGATGGAAAAGTAAACAGAAAACTATGAAAAAAATGAGAAAGACGTAATAAGGGAAATTCTCAAGGATCACTCAGGAGCAACAGCTAGTTCAAACACTCAGGGAGGTAGAATAAATATCAGGGACCTTGTTGTAAAGATCTTATTTATGAGCATGATTCATGTGCCAGGTTCTGGGCTGGACATCAGCTGCATCATGGAGAATCAGTAGCCATATGATGAGGAGGTAAAGGGAATGATACGTGGAGCAGAGAGAAAGAGCATGACCCATCTTGGAACCTATAAATAGTAAGGCTCAGGATTGAATGAAAGAGATAAGGTTTAGGATAGAATAGGGAGAGAGGGAGCTGGAGAGGTGATAAGTGTGTAACTACAATGGGTCTTACATGTGATGCTGAAGGGTTGAAACAGTCATTAAACTACGGTAAGAAGGAGAGTGATGTGGCACCTGGCTACAGTGATATGGTCAGAGGTTCACATGATGTGATCCCGAGGTAAGATTAGAGCATGGTTCAGAAAACTATTTTGAACTTCAGTTAAATGAAACTAACACAGAAGAAACAATTGAGTCTGAACAAAGGCAAGGGCAGTGGGGATGGAGTGGAGGGGACTTACGGGGGAGATACTTGGGAAGGAGAAAGAATTGGCAGGGCTTGGTGACCACTTGGAGTGAGAAGGATCAGGAGTAAGCCTCACGATGTTGGCTTGCCACCAGGTATATAAAAGAAAGTAGTAGATGGCTGGATTGGTCCAGAGACTGGAATTTTGTTGAGGAAAGCAAAATGACAAAGGAGAAGTGAAGATACTCAAAAGATGGTTATGAGACAGTATATTAGGTTTTCTAGACTGGACGGAGAAGGAAATGAAGGAGGAGGATTGATAGATGGCTGGAAACGGCGAGGCCATTGGCCAGAGGTCTTAGTAAAGTCAGACACTAGACGCAACAGGAGTGAAGGAGTTCGAGAAATGGAAAAATAGGAAACTGGTAGCATTGAGGATTATTGGAGGTTGGAGATGAAACCATTCCAGGGTGTGGCCATCGGTGCGAGTGGCTTGGGTGGAATGGACTAGACTACTGGGCAGGTTGCCCTTATAGACAGAGCAGCCAGGATGATGGCAGGTCTTGGGATGGAGAGGACAGACCTTGAGCCAGGCACTATGGTCTTCATGAAGCAGGCGAACGACAGCTATAAAAGTGGGTAGAGAAAGGGTGTGGGCTTCTCAGGAGCAATGTTTCTACGAGGATCGAGAAGGTATGGTTTGGAAGCAGATCCAGGAACCTGCTAGGTTGCTTGTCTGGGTGGGACCTGGGCTTCCTCCAGAGGAGTGGGGAGAGAAGGGGCTTTGTCCAGGGGAGGCAAATGTTGGTGAAGCAGAGCCCTCTTGTAAGAGCAGGTTTCAATTCAAACCAGGAAGGGGTCAAGGTGAGAACACAGGGGGTTATGTACTGCGGTGTCGTGTTCCAGAGGCCCCAGAGGAGGAAGGGCAGGAGTCGAGGGAGAGGGTGCCCAAGTCGAGCAGTGCTTGTGACTGGTGCTGCCATTTTCAGTCATCCTGGTCTCTCCCCCTTCACCCCTGCAGCCAACTGGTAACCAAGGCCTGTTGATTCTGATTCATAAATAGCTCTGGGGTCTCTCCCCGGCCTTCCTTTGCCACCGCCAGAGCCCTAAACAAAACTCTCGGGGACCACTGCAATGGCTTCCTTTTGGGCCTCCCTGTCTCCTGCTTAGTTATGCCTCCCCACCCCCTCCCACTGCCCGCCCCCTCCGTCCTCCACGTAGCTGACCGAATGTTCTTTTTTGGTCCACAAATCTGATCCCGTTTTCCCACGACTCAACATTCCTCAATGGCCCCGCGATTGTTAACGAGACACCATCTGTCCCATTTGTTTGGCTTCCAGAGTCCTTTGTAATCAGTCTCCCGCTGATCTGTCCCTGTGTCGTCTTGCACTGCTCCCCACCCCCCAACTCTATGCTCTAGTAATACTCAATTATTTATAGCGCTCAGAACATGTTACTATGTCCTCTCACGTTTCCAGATTCTGCACGCTCCATTTCATCTGCCTACACGTTACTCTCATTTGCCACACCTCGCCCCTGCCAGGGCCCGCACCCGAATCCACTCACGTCCTTCTTCCTCTGTGAGTTCGTCCTTCACTCCTCTGGACAACCTAGGGGGTCCTTTCCTTAAACTCCCCCTATACCTTGCACATCACACCACGAAAGCAGGTGTGCAATTATACTACACTGCATGTATGCGACCATTCATCTTCCTACTTGACAATACGCCCTCTTTAGAGAAAAACATTATCTTTTCAGAAAGACTTTTTTTTTAAGAGCAGTTTTAGGCTCACAGCCAAATGGAGGGGAAGGCACAGACATTTCCCACATATCCCCTTGTCCCCACACATGCACATCCTCCTCCGTTATCAATATCCTGCCCCAGAGTGGGACATTGTTAAAATCATTAAACGACACGGGCTTACCAATTAGCACCCAAAGTCTACAGATGGCCTTAGGGATCACTCTTGGTGTTGTACAATCTATGGCTTTGGACACGTGTGTAACGACATACATCCTCCGTTATAGTACCATACAAAGTATTTTTACCGCCCAGAAAATCCTCTGTGCTCTGCCTATTCATCCCTCTCTCCCGCTAATCCCTGGCAACCGCTGATCTTTTTACCGTCTCTGTAGTTTTTGCCTTTTCCAGAATGTCAGACTGTAATATAGTCTTTGCAGAGACATTGTCTTTTAAGGCTTACATCCAGTGCCTGTCGCATAACTTGGCACATAGTAGGGGTAAACGACCTACAGAATTAATGGTTGACTTAGTGTGTGTTTAGGGAAAGGACACTTGGTGATCTGAATGAAGCATGGTGTATATAATTAGGCCCTAAACTCCAAATAATTAGGCTCTAAACTCCAAATGCAGCTCTGCTCTTTTTTTTTCTTCCTTTAAAATTTTTTTACATTTATTTATTTATTTTTGAGAGACAGAGCACAAGTGGGGGAGGGGCAGAGAGAGAAGGAGACACAGAATCTGAACCAGGCTCCAAGTTCTGAGCTGACAGCACAGAGCCCAATGCGGGGCTCGAACTCACAAACCATGAGTTATGACCTGAGCTAAAGGCAAGCACTCAACTGACTGAGCCACTCAGGCGTGCCATGCTCTGGGCTGTCTTGAAGCCAGTAGACTGTGTCTGATCCAGTTCATCTCCAGACCTCATCCCCAAGGCTAGCACATATATATATATATTTTTTATATGAAGGGGACTCAACAGATGTGGAACGAGAACACAGTCCCTGACCTCAAAAAGTCTATGGTAGACCGGTAGTCTAATGTTTCCGCAACATGCTACTCCACTCTCCTGCCTCTTCAGCAGTCACTAGGAAGGGTCTAAGGACTACAATCACTTGTTCATTCATCCATTTCTTCAACAAGCACTGCATTCTGCTTTTTAACTGGAAGCTTTTGGAAGGGCAAGGCTGTGGTTAGATGGCTGGTGCTGTACTGCACAGGCTGAGAATCCCATGGGAATAGACTCTTGTCCTCAAGGCATCCCATGCCTAAACCTTGGGGCTCCAGGGAGCCTTCCCTGCCCCTGCCTGGCTGACTATTCCAGCTCCCCAGGCTCTCTCCCCTGCGAGCCTTGTTGTACTCCAGTCAGAACCAGACAGTTTGGCATTAATTGCTCTCTAATTGTTTCAAGTGTGCTATTTTTATCTCCGGAGGACTTTGCACTCTCCTTGCAAACCGCCTGGTCTTTTAGTTTCACGTTGCCACTGTGCCCCCAGCGCCCGGTAAAAGCTTGCTGATTGATTTGCTATGAGGGGTAATTATTTCCGAGGCTGCCCTGGGATATGGATCTCTCCTGAAATTGTTGCTGCTTCTGCCCCCTGCGATGCCCTCCCACTCTCAGCACCTCCCACTGGCTGTTGCTTCCGTGGGTGTCTCTAGAACCTCCTCCGTTTCTCCTTCTCTCTGTCTACTCCCCCTTCTCTCTGTCTATGCCTCTGGGGTTCTCTTTCCACCAGTGCTCCTTTTGCATAAGGGCTCTCTTGGCCAGAGCTGTTATTCTTATCAGCTGCCTCACCATCTATTTTTATCTCTCCACGCAAAGTATTAAATACTTCTGGGACCTGCTAGGGTGAATGAAGCTTCCACTTTGAATTTCTGCATTTTCAGTTTTACTATCTCAAGACACAGTTAAAAGAAAGGGGTCTTGGGGGAAAGATGGAGCTGAGGTGAGGTCAAGTGGGAAGAGAGGCTTCTTTCTAGAAGGGCAAGCAGTGATTGCTGAGAGGAGGGCTAGGGAGGGGCAATCACCGAGGCTCCCAGCTCCTTGTTAGTTAGTCTCAGAAAAAAAGACAGCAAGGCGGTAGGGACAGCATGGAGTTTTGCTTCCGAAGTGCATCTTAAGGTTCAGAGAAGCTCAGAAATTTTTCTGAGAATTGCCAGCATGGCTCTCCAGACTGTTTGAAACTTGCTTACCCTGACAGTAGACTGAATCATAAGATCTGTTACAGCTCTTGGGGCCTTAGAGAGGGTTTTGTCCCACCTCTTTCCAAGTGTGAGCTCTTGGGCAGAATCTGAGCCATTCAGATTTACGAGGCCACTACTTCCATTGAGGAGAGGAGCAGTGGTGATAACTATTTGGCAGATCAATCCAGCAATATTTATTTGCCGCCTAGAATGCTGGTACCAGAGCATCAGGGTTAAGAGGCTGGGCTTGGCTTCACGTTGACCTGGGTTTAAATCACAGATGCAACATTTTCTGCAGGAGTTCAGGCAGGTTACTCAAACTCTCTGAACCTCAGGTTTTTCATAGATAAGTGCGCATAATAATACTTCATGGGATTATTATGAGGATTATTGAGTCAGGGAAAGCACTTATTGGAATGCCTGGTGCATAGCAAGTGCTCATTTGAGAGCTCATAATATTATTATCCCAAGGGCAACTATTACCTTTTTCCTAACCAGACTCCATCCCGGTGCTCACCCAAATCCTTTGGGAACCCTGGGCAAAGTCATCCACATGGTGAGACACTCAGGGGCCACATGAACAAGCCCCAAGTGACAACCATGAGGCACCTGGGGCGCTTTCCGTTGGCTGTGATTGTTAAACCGCTTCTCTTAAGAGACCAAAACCAGGACGTGGCCCCTCTACAAGCCGGACTTAAAACTGAGGACCCGGCTCCAAAGAGCACCAATGAGCTGCCTGAGTTGCCTGCCAATATCGACCCGTCAGGGCGAAGCCCTTCTGACCAATCAGGACGAAGCTCTACCAGGCAGGACCAGACGCTTCAAACCAATCAGGATGAAGCACTTTTTTTTTTTTTTTTCCTTTTCCTTATTGGCACTTTGGCCTGCGTGGGAGCCTGAGCTGTTGCTTCCTCTGTGTGAGTAGCGCCTCCTTTCTGTTTGTGGGTGCTCGTCTGACTCCTCTCTGTCGGTGCTGTGTCTCGAGCTGTCTCTCTGATAAAATTGTTCTCGGTGCTTTTGACTTTTGGGTCCTTGTCGGACTCGAGAACCCGACTCCGGTACCGACAGCGACCAATCTTGGGGACTCCGGCTGTGTGTTCCGTTGGGTAGGAGCATTTAGAAAGAACACAGGGTGACCGGAGCCCCTTGCAGAGCTGTCTTGGGTGGCGGGGACTCACTTGGCCTTTTCTGTGAATACAGTCCGACCCTCTTCAACAGAATATCCCTGCCATGAAATATATCCCCCTCCTTGCCAACCAGTGCGGTGATCCAGGTCATTTATCGCGTCTTTGGTGAGCAGGTAATGTAGGGCAGGTGTAAAAAGCAAATGATCTGAACATGGAAATCCCTGGATTCAAATGTTGCCTCCATTATATATCGGTAGGCTAGTTGTCGAACATTGCTAAGAGAGCTTTGTTTCCTCGCGTCCAAAAGTGGGGTGCTAAGAATGCATGATTAACAGACCATGCATAAGAAACACTCAACACAGTTCCTAGCCCATAGGGCTTGTTCCGTAGATGGTGGTGCACGTTGTAGTTGAAGCGCGGTGGTGATTGATGATGTTGCTTCCTTCCTGGGACACCTGCTGCGTTTTACTCCTTTGCAAATGCCTGCCGCTCTCCTTCACACCTAGCACTTGAAGCTCAGTTCAGGCCGGCCTAGACTTGAACCTAAATTTGTCTGCAAACAGCCTCAGAGCACTTTCAGGTTACTGTGCTTCATCAGTGAAGCTGGGCCCAGAAGCGGTCAAGAACCTGGCAAAGCTCCTTCTGGCTGACTTGGCACCGCGGGGGGGGGGGGACCGTGTCAAACACTTCTTCCCCCGAAAGGCTGCAGAGGCTGCCTTTCACAATGCAGAGCAGACACCACACTCCCAGACAAGTTCCTAATTAACGACACATAATCAGTGCCTTTCAAATGTGCATATGTTATTCTCTGCCCAGCTAATTAAGTGCACTAAACATTTCGTGGTTAAAGATGGAGCCTGGGTTATCAGAAAAGCCCATTAGAACCAGCCCAGATTCAGAGCTCAGAAGATGGAAAAGTTCAAGGAGCGCCTGGGTGGCTCAGTCGGTTAAGAGTCAACTCGGTTTCGGGTCAGGTCATGATCTCACGGTTTCGTGGGTTTGTGCCCCACATCCGGCTCTGCGCTGGCAGCTGGGAGCCTGCTTGGGATTTTCTGCTTCTCTCTCTGCCCTTCCCCCAGTCATGTTGTCTCTCTCTCAAAGTAAATAAACTTAAAAAGATGGAAAGATTCTGATCCAGGTTCCACTGAGCTGATAGTCTTTTTTTAAATTTATTCATTTATTTTGAGAGAGAGAGAGAGAGAGAGAGAGAGAGAGAGAGAGAGAAACAGGGGAGGGGAGGGACAGAGAGAGAATCCCAAGCAGGCTCTACTCTGCACAGAGAATAACATGGGGCTCAGTCTCATGAACCTCGAGATCATGACCTGAGCCCAAATCAAGAGTCAGGTGTTTGACCAACTGAGTCACCCAGGCGCCCCTGAACTGAAGGAGCCTTTAACACAGCCCCTCACCCTCTCTAAGCCTCTCTGCAAGTAGGGCCACAGAGGCTTTCTACCTCTTAAGGCTGTTACAACTGAGGCAGTCACCATCATCCCTGGGGAAGTAGGGACCTACACTAAGGCACACAGTAATTACTCCTCGGCTTTGCTAGAACCTTGTTTTCTAGGCAGGAAGGGTGGTCAGCTTCACATAAAAGCGATGTGTGTTTGTGCCTTCTGGGGTGTGGGCTTTAGACATCATCTTGTGCGATCCTCACGACCATTCCTACCCACCAGAAAAGTAAAGTGCCTTCAAGGAGCTCCCAGGGGGCTCATCCAGATCGTGAACGGCTGAGCCACAATGTGAATCCAGGTTGACCCAATCTTAAAAACCCAGAACTCATTCTTCTTGCTCCCTCATGCAAAATATCATCCTCCTTGGCTACAAGGTCCTCTCAGGTAGCTTCTCCCTCTTTTCCGGTTCCCTCTCTTCCCGCCCCTGTATCTCACCACCCCGCCCCGTTAAAATACACTCTCTTCCGTCACATCCGCCG